>NW_018745225.1:0-29941 GCF_001683475.1 Chenopodium quinoa
TTGTAAGGAGATTTTGATCAATGAAAAAGAGCTTTTTGGCTTGAACTTAAAACTGATTATTTGTTTGTGAAATAACCGGTTTTGTACCAAGTTAGACTTGAAGAGATTGAGTGGTCAAGTGAGTAATCCTTCCATACAATTTGAACTTAGTAGGTTGAGTGAGAAATCCTTGCCTTCATATCCTTGTTTGTTAAGTGAGTAATCCGTACAAACCTACACCTAAATTCTACATAAACGTACCTAAACACAAAACCTAAATTCAATTTTGCTTAAGCTTGATTCATTAACTTGTTTAAACTAATTTCATCTATTAGTTTTTACATCATTTGGCGCGTCAGGTAGGGGGCTGTTTCTGTCCAAATGGATCAAGCAAACCCAAATGAAACCGTTGACCAAAGGAGACTTAGAATTATGGAGGAAAACCAACAAAGGCTCTTGGAAACCAATGAGCAATTACATGGTAATTAATGGCTCTAATGGCTCGTTTGTTGACACAAGAATAAAGGGATGGGCGTCAAAACCCTCCTAGATATGATGACAAGAGTCTAAAGGTGGATGTAGACCTTTTTGATGGCACTCTTGACCCTGAGAAGTACTTGGAGTGGGAGCAATCACTTGAGAGGTACTTTGAGTTCAAAGACGTTGAGGAAGATGAACAAAAGTACAAGATTGCTAAGGTGAAGATAGCCAAGTATGCTGAAACTTGGCTGAAAGGAGTCCAAAGAAAACGAGAAAGCAATGGGAAAGCTCGTATTTCTACATGGACCAAGCTTAGGAAGAAACTTAGAGAACGTTTTGTGCCTTCTAATTACAAACAATCCATGTATGTTAAATGGAGTACCTTGCTGTTGGTAGTAGTAGTGTGGAGGAGTATATAAAAGAGTTTGAAAGATTATCCATTATTTGTGAAATAGTGGAAAATGAGGATTTGAAACTAGGGAGGTTTATGGATGGTCTAGATAAGGAGATCCTTGAAAAATATAGAAGTGCAACCCAATTTGACTTTCGATGAAGCTTGCAAACTTTCTGTTAAGTTTGATAATCAAAAGAAAAAGAAAAAGCCTTCTAATCCATTTGAGCCAAAATACAAACGCCCATTCAATCCACCAAAAGAAAACTCTTCTTTTCCAAATTCCACCAAAAGAAACCCAAGTTCCTTTGACCCAAAAGAAAAAGGCAAAGCTGTTGCCAAAGCCGGGGACTTGAGTGACATAGTGTGTTTTAAGTGTCATGGAAGAGGACACTATAAGAGGGATTGCCCTAATACTAGAGCTTTAACCATGAGAGAACTAAAAAATATGATGGCTCAACCGTTTAGCCTAGATGAGGAGTTAGAGGATGAAAATGTTGTTGAAAATGACCCTTTGGAATCTTATGATTCTAATGAAGAGGAGGATCAAGGTGATGATTGTTTCCCCGAAAAAAATAGCCTAGTCTTGAGGAGAGCTTTACAAATGCAAGTGGAGGTTGAAAGAAACCCTTTGCAAAGAGAGAATGTCTTTTTAACCAAGTGCAAGGTTAATGGAGATGTTTGTGACTTAATTGTTGATAGTGGTAGTGAAGCAAATGTTGTATCAAGTGACCTTGTGAAAAAACTTGATTTAAAAACCACTAGACACCCTACCCCTTACAAATTGAGTTGGCATGATAAGAGTAAGAGTACGGGAGTTAGGAGACAATGCTTGGTAAAATTTCAGATTGGTTCTTATGTTGATGAAATTTTGTGTGACGTCATTCCTATGGATGCATGTCACGTTTTATTAGGAAGACCATGGCAAAGTGATAGAAAATCATTCCATGATGGTCTAACTAATACCTATACTATCACCCACCAAGGCAGCAAGAAAGTGTTGCATCCCTTACCACCACAAAAAAAGATTCCCCAAACACAATTCCCACCACCACAAAACACCACAAAAAGAGCCCAAAAGAAAGGAAATCTTGTTACTTTCTTTCAAAGAATTCGAAAAGACCTTAGAGAAGGAAGATGAGGTGTTTTTGTTGTTGTCTAAGGAGGAGCATGAAGGGTTTCTTCAACAAAACCCTAGGTTGGCCGAATTAGTCAAAGCTTATGAGGATGTTTTTCCTAATGAGTTGCCTTTAGGATTGCCTCCCATTCGTGGGATAGAACATCAAATTGATCTAATTCCGGGAGCACCCCTTCCTAACAAACCACCTTATAGATGTAATCCCATGGAAACTAAAGAGTTGCAAAAACAAATTGAGGAGTTGATGCAAATGGGTTATGTAAGAGAGTCTATGAGTCCTTGTGTTGTTTCTACCTTGTTAGTGCCTAAAAAAGATGGAACATGGAGGATGTGTATTGATAGTAGGGCTGTGAACAATATAACCATTAAGTATAGGTTTCCCATACCTAGGCTTGATGATATGTTGGATGAGTTGAGTGGGGCTAGAGTGTTTTCAAAAATTGATTTGAGAAGTGGGTATCACCAAATTCGTATGAGGGAGGGTGATGAGTGGAAAACAGCTTTTAAAACCAAGCATGGGTTGTATGAATGGCTTGTTATGCCATTTGGTTTAACAAATGCCCCAAGTACTTTCATGAGGCTTATGAATGAGATGTTGAGACCCTTTTTGGGGAGGTTTGTAGTTGTTTACTTAGATGATATTCTTATCTATAGTACAAATGAGGAAGATCATTTGAGGCACTTGGAAGAAATCTTTAGAACTTTGAGGGAGAAAAAATTGTATGGGAAGTTGGAGAAGTGTCACTTTTTGCTAACCGAAATTGTTTTCCTTGGTTACATTGTTTCAGGTGATGGATCAAGGTGGATCCAAGCAAAATAGAAGCCATTGCTTCGTGGCCTATCCCAAAAACCATAACTGAAGTTCGTTCATTTCATGGACTAACCTCTTTCTATAGAAGGTTCATTAAGAACTTTAGTACCCTCATGGCTCCTATCACCGAGTGTACAAAGAAAGGAACCTTCCAATGGAACCCTCAAGCCCAAGAAGCGTTTTGAACTAGTGAAAAAAAAAATGTGTGAGGCACCTGTTTTCATGAAACCCTTTCCTGATTTCATGAAACCCTTTGAAGTTGAGTGTGATGCAAATGGGAAGGGAATAGGGGCTGTCCTAATCCAAGAAAAAAAAACCATTGCCTACTTTAGTGAGAAATTGAGCCAAGGGAAATTGAACTACTCCACTTATGATAAAGAATTTTATGCCATGGTTCGAGCCTTAGATCATTGGTCACATTATTTGAGGCCACAACCATTCATCTTGCATTCGGATCATGAGTCTTTGAGGTTCATACATGGCCAAAAAAAAACTGAATGCTAGGCATGCTAAGTGGGTAGAATTCTTACAATCATTCAACTTTGCTACAAAATATAAGCAAGGGAAAGCCAACATCGTGGCTGATGCATTGTCAAGGAGGCATACTCTTCTTGGAATCATGGAGGCTAAGGTCCTTGGTTTTGAAATTATGAAAGAAGCTTACAAAGATGACCATGAACTTATGGAAATCATTGAAGCTTGCAAACATGGAGTAAATGGTCAATTCGTGATGGTGGATGGTTTTCTTTTCAAAGGGAACAAACTTTGTGTTCCTAAAGGGGCAATTCGTGACTTATTGATAAAGGAAGCTCATGGAGGAGGCCTTGCTGGTCATATGGGTATTCAAAAGACCCTAGAGATCTTGCAAAGTCATTTTTATTGGCCTAAGATGCTAGCTAACGTGCACCAATCCTAGCTAGATGTTCTACTTGTCAAAGGGCTAAAATGACCTTTCATAGAGGTGAATACAAGCCTTTGCCAATTCCCGAAAGACCTTGGGAGGATTTGAGTATGGATTTCATCATGGCCTTGCCTAGAACAGCTCGTGGAAAAGATTCAATCATGGTGGTTGTTGATCGGTTTTCGAAGATGGCCCATTTCATTGCTTGTAAAAAAGTGGATGATGCTTATAACGTGGCTCAACTTTTTTTCAAGGAGGTGGCTAAGTTACATGGCTTACCTAGAACCATTGTTTCAGATCGTGATACAAAGTTTGTGAGCCATTTTTGGAAGTCATTATGGAGGCTCGTGGGTACCAAGCTACTTTTCTCAACTAGCCATCATCCACAAACGGATGGTCAAACTGAGGTGGTGAATAGAGTTCTTGGAACATTGCTGCGTGCCTTAGTGAACAAAGAGGGAAAGATTGGGATCTTAAGCTAGCTCATGCTGAATTTGCTTACAATAGAACTCCAAGTAAAACCACGAAATACTCACCATTCGAAGTTGTTTATGGGTCAATCCTTATGTTCCTATTGATTACATGGCAATTCCTAAGGACAAATTTGTTCATGGGACAGCCAAGGAGCACGTTGAGTTCATGATGAATGTTCATAAAGAAGTTAGGAAGAACATTGAGAAAGCTAACGAGTCCTACAAGAAGCAAGCAAACAAACACTTGAGCAATGTGAGGAAATTCGAAAGTGGGTGATCTTGTTTGGATTTTTCTTCGAAAAGAAAGGTTCCCTAAGCAACGAAAGCACAAGTTGATGCCAAGGGCAGAGGGTCCTTTTTAAATTATGGAAAGGATCAACGATAATGCATACAAAGTTGATCTTGGAGGGCAATTTGGAGTTTCATCAACTTTCAATAATTGGTGACCTAGCTCCTTATTTAGAAGATGACGAGTTGAGGACAACTCCTTTCGAAGAAGGGGAGGATGATGCAAATCACGAAAAATCCTATTAGTCCTAGTCACCATTTTCATCCAAGCACAAGTCCAAAGTTACGGTTCATTCAAAGAAGTGATACTTGCGAAATCATTTGAAGACCAAACCTTGGATTCTTTTGCTGCCCATGGTCCGTTTGTTTTAATCATGGATTGACTTGCTTAATTGCTCATTAGAGCACGTTAATTGAAGCCTTTTGAACAGCCATTTCAGTTGGAAAGACGTGGGAATGGAGAGGAATACAAGGAGAAACTTCAATGCATGAATAATGAAGGAGGCGTGAATCAAGGGGGGTTACAAGTGTTACCTCAACGGTTTTTGCTGAATTCTTGTAGTTGTTTTCTTGCTAGTTTAAAATCGGTTTAATGAAGGAAGTTAAGGGGCATGTGAAGCCTAAAAAGTCTGCCTCATGTGGGCGTAATTCTAGGCTTTAGTTTAGCTTCTTTGTCTAGTTGTAATAAATCAGTCTTTTGCTTCTTTAAGTTAAGCAATGATTGTTAGTTCTTTTAGTTGCTTATAAAAGGCGTGTAATGGTAGTTTGTAAGGAGAATTTTGATCAATGAAAAAAGAGCTTTTTGGCTTGAACTTAAAACTGATTATTTGTTTGTGAAATAAACCGGTTTTGTTACCAAGTTAGAATGAAGAGATTGAGTGATCAAGTGAGTAATCCTTCCATACAATTTGAACTTAGTAGGTTGAGTGAGAAATCCTTGCCTTCATATCCTTGTTTGTTAAGTGAGTAATCCTTACAAACCTACACCTAAATTCTACATAAAACGTACCTAAACACCAACCTAAATTCAATCTTTTTCTTAAGCTTGATTCATTAACTTGTTTAAAACTAATTTCATCTATTAGTTTTTACATCATCCTCCCTCAGAATTACCAGGCTTTCCGGCCGCCTTGTTTCACTTCCACATCTGGCGCTGGTCAGATGTTTCAGTAATCGGCACCTCTGTGGGAGGAACCGTCTGAATTTGAGATCCTAGCAGTCTTTTTTGTTCTGGCCATCCTGCTCTGCATAGACCACAGATACAATCGGACTTTGTATAAAGGGAAAAGATGGGTCCGGAAAGGGCAGGCGGCACTCCTAGTCCTAGATTCAGCCGTCCCCCGGTGACCGGCTGATCACTAACCTAGGTCGTGTCGTGTGCTTCCGTGGTGCCATTTCAAAAAAAAAGAGAATAAAAAGAAATTAGAAGTAAGAGAACCGACAGTTACCTGAACGAGTGACGATTGATGAAGTGCTGAAAATCCTTTGCAGGCGGCTTGTCAGAACAGGCGGTAGGCAGAAAAGGTCCAAAATGTCAGAGCAAGTTCAGGGGTCCGAATGTTCTCAAAAAGTTGTCAAGTGTGAAAATGACTCAAGACAACTCTCCCTTATATAGGCGAAGTGAGAAGGCGAAGGGTCACTTTCGAAATTCAAAATTTGGGCGGGAAAATCTCTCGGCCTTTCGCCGACTGACACCTGTAGCAGGCCGTCGCCTGTTACAGTGCGGCACCTGTCACAGGTAACACGTGACCAGTCACGTGCCACCTGTGAGGGGCAAATGATTAGGGGATTTTGCTCCCACCAATCGGAATGCGCCACGTGGGCCAATCAGGTCCTGCCAAGTGTCCCCCAGATGGAACTGTCAGGGCATGCCACGTGGCACACGCTTATTCGTCCACCTTGGACCTGTTATGTCATGACACGTGGCATACTTCATGCCTAATGGAGAAACCGGCCACCCCAGGCCCAACTTCCGAGGGAAGCCCAATCAGCCCTAGGTTAACCTAAACCTAGGATTGGCACGTTTCCCAAGGTTATAAATACCTCCCTTAATCCTCATTAAGGAGGGATTACGGAAAAAAACACATTGATTACACCCAGAGTTACAGTCTGATTTACGCTAAAAACTCACATTAAACACTCTCACCTAGAGAGACCCACTCACTCTAATTTCCGCATTAATTACTCCTTAATCAAGTACTAACTTGACCGTTGGAGGCGGAGCTCCCACCACCAGGAGTCTCCGTTGTTTTGCAGGTACAGGCGTCCGGTTCCAGTCTCGGAATTGTAACTCTCCCCGCAAGACATCAGAAAACCCCGAAACATGGTTGACTTTTAATTGATTCAATTTGATCTGTTGAATACATTTGACTTTCATTTGATTCAAAAAGATTGTTTGAATGTGTTTTGACTTTCATATGATTCAATTAGTATCGTTGAATGCATTCGACAATCATTTGATTCAAAAAGCTATGTTTGAATTTGTTTGACTTCACTTGATTCAATTAGCTTTTTTGAACTCATTTGACTTTCTTTGGATTCAAAAAGCTTTGTTTGAATGTGTTTGAATTTCACTTGATTTAAATTAGCTTTGGTTGAATGTGGTTAACTTTCATTTGATTCAATTAGCTTTGTTTGAATGTGGTCGACTTTCATTTGATTCAATTCGGTTTGTTAGAATGCCATTGACTTTCGTTTGATTTAATTAGGTTTGTTAGAATGCATTGACTTTCATTTGATTCAATTAGCTTTGTTGAATGCATATGATTTCATTTGATTCAAAAAGCTTTGTTTGAATGTGTTTGACTTTCATTTGATTCAATTACCATCGTTGAACACATTTGACAGTCATTTGATTCAAAAAGCTTTGTTTGAATTACCTAGACTTTCACTTGATTCAATTAGCTTTTTTGAATGCATTTAAGTTTCATTTGATTTAAAAAGCTTTGTTTTAAATGTAATTGACTTTCACTTGATTTAATTACTTTTTATTAATTGCATTTGACTTTCAGTTGATTCAAAAAGATTTGTTTGAATGTGCTTGACTTTCATATGATTCAATTAGCATCGTTGAACGGATTTGACAATCATTTGATTCAAAAAGCTTTGTTTGACTTTCACTTGATTCAAATCGCTATTTTGAATGCATTTGAATTTCATTTGATTGAAAAAGCTTTGTTTAAATGTGTTTGATTTTCATTTGATTAAATTAGCTTTGTTTGAATGTGATTAATTTTCATTTGAATCAATTAGCTTTGTTTAATGCATTTGACTTTAATTTAATTCAAAAAGCTTTGTTTGAATGTGTTTGACTTTAATTTGATTCAAATAGCTTTGTTTGAATGTTTTTTTGACTTTCACTTGATTTGAATACCTTTTTTGAATGCGTTTGACTTTCATTTGATTCAAATAGCATTTCTTGAATGTGTTTGACTTTCATTTGGTTCAAATAGCTTTGTTTAAATGTGTTTGACTTTCATTTGACTCAATTAGCTTTTGCTTGAATGTGGTTAACTTTCAATTGAGTCAATTTGCTTTGTTGAATGCATTTGACTTTCATTTGATTCAAAATGTTTTTTTTGACTGTCATATGATTCAATTAGCCTCGTTGAATGCATTTGACAATCATTTGATTCAAAAAGCTTTGTTTGAATTCTTTGGACTTTTACTTGATTCAATTAGCTTTTTTGAAAGCATTTGACTTTCATATGATTTAATTAGCTTTGTTTGAATGTTTTTGACTTTCATTTGATGCAATTAGCTTTGTCTGAATGTGTTTGACTTTCGTTTGATTTAATTACCTTTTTTGAATGCATTTGACTTTCATTTGATTCAGATAGCATTGTTTGAATGTGTTTGACTTTCATTTGATTCAAATAGCTTTGTTTGAATGTGTTTGCCTTCCGTTGGATTTAATTAGCTTTGTTTGAATGTGGTTGACTTTTAATTGATTCAATTTGATCTGTTGAATGCATTTGACTTTCATTTGATTCAAAAAGATTTGTTTGAATGTGTTTGACTTTCATATGATTCAATTAGTATCGTTGAATGCATTTGACAATCATTTGATTCAAAAAGCTATGTTTGAATTTGTTTGACTTTCACTTGATTCAATTAGCTTTTTTTGAACTCATTTGACTTTCTTTGGATTCAAAAAGCTTTGTTTGAATGCGTTTGAATTTCACTTGATTTAAATTAGCTTTGTTTGAATGTGGTTAACTTTCATTTGATTCAATTAGCTTTGTTTGAATGTGGTTGACTTTCATTTGATTCAATTAGGTTTGTTAGAATGCCATTGACATTCGTTTGATTCAATTAGGTTTGTTAGAATGCCATTGACTTTCATTTGATTCAATTAGCTTTGTTGAATGCATATGACTTTCATTTGATTCAAAAAGCTTTGTTTGAATGTGTTTGACTTTCATTTGATTCAATTAGCATCGTTGAACGCATTTGACAGTCATTTGATTCAAAAAACTTTGTTTGAATTAC
Organism: Chenopodium quinoa; assembly: GCF_001683475.1. NCBI lineage: Eukaryota > Viridiplantae > Streptophyta > Magnoliopsida > Caryophyllales > Amaranthaceae > Chenopodium > Chenopodium quinoa. The sequence continues at coordinate 8,953 of NW_018745225.1, forward strand.
CTAGACTTTCACTTGATTCAATTAGCTTTTTTGAATGCATTTAACTTTCATTTGATTTAAAAAGCTTTGTTTAAATGTAATTTACTTTCACTTAATTTAATTACTTTTTATTAATTGCATTTGACTTTCAGTTGATTCAAAAAGATTTGTTTGAATGTGCTTGACTTTCATATGATTCAATTAGCATCGTTGAACGGATTTGACAATCATTTGATTCAAAAAGCTTTGTTTGACTTTCACTTGATTCAAATCGCTATTTTGAATGCATTTGAATTTTCATTTGATTGAAAAAGCTTTGTTTGAATGTGTTTGATTTTCATTTGATTAAATTAGCTTTGTTTGAATGTGATTAATTTTCATTTGAATCAATTAGCTTTGTTTAATGCATTTGACTTTAATTTAATTCAAAAAGCTTTGTTTGAATGTGTTTGACTTTAATTTGATTCAAATAGCTTTGTTTGAATGTTTTTGACTTTCACTTGATTTGAATACCTTTTTTGAATGCGTTTGACTTTCATTTGATTCAAATAGCATTTCTTGAATGTGTTTGACTTTCATTTGGTTCAAATAGCTTTGTTTAAATGTGTTTGACTTTCATTTGACTCAATTAGCTTTGCTTGAATGTGGTTAACTTTCAATTGAGTCAATTTGCTTTGTTGAATGCATTTGACTTTCATTTGATTCAAAATGTTTTTTTGACTGTCATATGATTCAATTAGCCTCGTTGAATGCATTTGACAATCATTTGATTCAAAAAGCTTTGTTTGAATTCTTTGGACTTTTACTTGATTCAATTAGCTTTTTTGAAAGCATTTGACTTTCATATGATTTAATTAGCTTTGTTTGAATGTTTTTGACTTTCATTTGATGCAATTAGCTTTGTCTGAATGTGTTTGACTTTCGTTTGATTTAATTACCTTTTTTGAATGCATTTGACTTTCATTTGATTCAGATAGCATTGTTTGAATGTGTTTGACTTTCATTTGATTCAAATAGCTTTGTTTGAATGTGTTTGCCTTCCGTTGGATTTTAATTAGCTTTGTTTGAATGTGGTTGACTTTTAATTGATTCAATTTGATCTGTTGAATGCATTTGACTTTCATTTGATTCAAAAAGATTTGTTTGAATGTGTTTGACTTTCATATGATTCAATTAGTATCGTTGAATGCATTTGACAATCATTTGATTCAAAAAGCTATGTTTGAATTTGTTTGACTTTCACTTGATTCAATTAGCTTTTTTGAACTCATTTGACTTTCTTTGGATTCAAAAAGCTTTGTTTGAATGCGTTTGAATTTCACTTGATTTAAATTAGCTTTGTTTGAATGTGGTTAACTTTCATTTGATTCAATTAGCTTTGTTTGAATGTGGTTGACTTTCATTTGATTCAATTAGGTTTGTTAGAATGCCATTGACATTCGTTTGATTCAATTAGGTTTGTTAGAATGCCATTGACTTTCATTTGATTCAATTAGCTTTGTTGAATGCATATGACTTTCATTTGATTCAAAAAGCTTTGTTTGAATGTGTTTGACTTTCATTTGATTCAATTAGCATCGTTGAACGCATTTGACAGTCATTTGATTCAAAAAACTTTGTTTGAATTACCTAGACTTTCACTTGATTCAATTAGCTTTTTTGAATGCATTTAACTTTCATTTGATTTAAAAAGCTTTGTTTAAATGTAATTTACTTTCACTTAATTTAATTACTTTTTTTTTAATTGCATTTGACTTTCAGTTGATTCAAAAAGATTTATTTGAATGTGCTTGTCTTCCATATGATTCAATTAGCATCGTTGAACGGATTTGACAATCATTTGATTCAAAAAGCTTTGTTTGACTTTCACTTGATTTAAATCGCTATTTTGAATGCATTTGAATTTCATTTGATTGAAAAAGCTTTGTTTGAATGTGTTTGATTTTTATTTGATTAAATTAGCTTTGTTTGAATGTGATTGACTTTCATTTGAATCAATTAGCTTTGTTTAATGCATTTGACTTTCATTTAATTGAAAAACCTTTGTTTGAATGTGTTTTGACTTTCACTAGATTAAATTAGCTTTTTTGAATGCATCTAACTTTTATTGAATTAAAAAAGCTTTGTCCGAATGTGTTTGACTTTCATTTGATGCAATTAATTACTCCTTAATCAAGTACTAACTTGACCGTTGGAGGCGGAGCTCCCACCACCAGGAGTCTTCGTTGTTTTGCAGGTACAGGCGTCCGGTTCCAGTCTCGGAATTGTAACTCTCCCGCAGGACATCAGAAAACCCCTAAACATGGTTGACTTTTAATTGATTCAATTTGATCTGTTGAATACATTTGACTTTCATTTGATTCAAAAATATTTGTTTGAATGTGTTTGACTTTCATATGATTCAATTAGTATCGTTGAATGCATTCGACAATCATTTGATTCAAAAAGCTATGTTTGAATTTGTTTGACTTTCACTTGATTCAATTAGCTTTTTTGAACTCATTTGACTTTCTTTGGATTCAAAAAGCTTTGTTTGAATGTGTTTGAATTTCACTTGATTTAAATTAGCTTTGTTTGAATGTGGTTAACTTTCATTTGATTCAATTAGCTTTGTTTGAATGTGGTCGACTTTCATTTGATTCAATTCGGTTTGTTAGAATGCCATTGACTTTCGTTTGATTTAATTAGGTTTGTTAGAATGCCATTGACTTTAATTTGATTCAATTAGCTTTGTTGAATGCATATGACTTTCATTTGATTCAAAAAGCTTTGTTTGAATGTGTTTCACTTTCATTTGATTCAATTAACATCGTTGAACACATTTGACAGTCATTTGATTCAAAAAGCTTTGTTTGAATTACCTAGACTTTCACTTGATTCAATTAGCTTTTTTGAATGCATTTAAGTTTCATTTGATTTAAAAAGCTTTGTTTAAATGTAATTGACTTTCACTTGATTTAATTACTTTTTATTAATTGCATTTGACTTTCAGTTGATTCAAAAAGATTTGTTTGAATGTGCTTGACTTTCATATGATTCAATTAGCATCGTTGAACGGATTTGACAATCATTTGATTCAAAAAGCTTTGTTTGACTTTCACTTGATTCAAATCGCTATTTTGAATGCATTTGAATTTCATTTGATTGAAAAAGCTTTGTTTGAATGTGTTTGATTTTCATTTGATTAAATTAGCTTTGTTTGAATGTGATTGACTTTCATTTGAATCAATTAGCTTTGTTTAATGCATTTGACTTTCATTTAATTCAACAAGCTTTGTTTGAATGTGTTTGACTTTAATTTGATTCAAATAGCTTTGTTTGAATGATTTTGACTTTCACTTGATTTAAATACCTTTTTTGAATGCATTTGACTTTCATTTGATTCAAATAGCATTTCTTGAATGTGTTTGACTTTCATTTGGTTCAAATAGCTTTGTTTAAATGTGTTTGACTTTCATTTGATTCAATTAGCTTTGCTTGAATGTGGTTAACTTTCAATTGAGTCAATTTGCTTTGTTGAATGCATTTGACTTTCATTTGATTCAAAAAGTTTTGTTTGACTGTCATATGATTCAATTAGCCTCGTTGAATGCATTTGACAATCATTTGATTCAAAAAGCTTTGTTTGAATTCTTTGGACTTTTACTTGATTCAATTAGCTGTTTTGAAAGCATTTGACTTTCATATGAATTAATTAGCTTTGTTTGAATGTTTTTGACTTTCATTTGATGCAATTAGCTTTGTCTGAATGTGTTTGACTTTCGTTTGATTTAATTATCTTTTTTGAATGCATTTGACTTTCATTTAATTCGGATAGCATTGTTTGAATGTGCTTGACTTTCATTTGATTCAAAAAGATTTGTTTGAATGTGTTTGACTTTCATAAGATTCAATTAGTATCGTTGAATGCATTTGACAATCATTTGATTCAAAAAGCTATGTTTGAATTTGTTTGACTTTCACTTGATTCAATTAGCTTTTTTGAACTCATTTGACTTACTTTGAATTCAAAAAGCTTTGTTTGAATGTGTTTGAATTTCACTTGATTGAAATTAGCTTTGTTTGAATGTGGTTAACTTTCATTTGATTCAATTAGCTTTGTTTGAATGTGGTTGACTTTCATTTGATTCAATTAGGTTTGTTAGAATGCCATTGACTTTCGTTTGATTCAATTAGGTTTGTTACAATGCCATTGACTTTCATTTGATTCAATTAGCTTTGTGGAATGCATATGACTTTCATTTGATTCAAAAAGCTTTGTTTGAATGAGTTTGACTTTCATTTGATTCAATTAGCATCGTTGAACGCATTTGACAGTCATTTGATTCAAAAAACTTTGTTTGAATTACCTAGACTTTCACTTGATTCAATTAGCTTTTTTGAATGCATTTAAGTTTCATTTGATTTAAAAAGCTTTGTTTAAATGTAATTGACTTTCACTTGATTTAAGTACTTTTTTTTAATTGCATTTGACTTTCAGTTGATTCAAAAAGATTTGTTTGAATGTGCTTGACTTTCATATGATTCAATTAGCATCGTTGAACGGATTTGACAATCATTTGATTAAAAAAGCTTTGTTTGACTTTCACTTGATTCAAATCGCTATTTTGAATGCATTTGAATTTCATTTGATTGAAAAAGCTTTGTTTGAATGTGTTTGATTTTCATTTGATTAAATTAGCTTTGTTTGAATGTGATTGACTTTCATTTGAATCAATTAGCTTTGTTTAATGCATTTGACTTTAATTTTATTCAAAAAGCTTTGTTTGAATGTGTTTGACTTTAATTTGATTCAAATAGCTTTGTTTGAATGTTTTTGACTTTCACTTGATTTGAATACCTTTATTGAATGCGTTTGACTTTCATTTGATTCAAATAGCATTTCTTGAATGTGTTTGACTTTCATTTGGTTCAAATAGCTTTGTTTAAATGTGTTTGACTTTCATTTGATTCAATTAGCTTTGCTTGAATGTGGTTAACTTTCAATTGAGTCAATTTGCTTTGTTGAATGCATTTGACTTTCATTTGATTCAAAAAGTTTTTTTGACTGTCATATGATTCAATTAGCCTCGTTGAATGCATTTGACAATCATTTGATTCAAAAAGCTTTGTTTGAATTTTTTGGACTTTTACTTGATTCAATTAGCTTTTTTGAAAGCATTTGACTTTCATATGATTTAATTAGCTTTGTTTGAGTGTTTTTGACTTTCATTTGATGCAATTAGCTTTGTCTGAATGTGTTTGACTTTCGTTTGATTTAATTACCTTTTTTGAATGCATTTGACTTTCATTTGATTCAGATAGCATTGTTTTAATGTGTTTGACTTTCATTTGATTCAAATAGCTTTGTTTGAATTTGTTTGCCTTCCATTGGATTTAATTAGCTTTGTTTGAATGTGGTTGACTTTTAATTGATTCAATTTGATCTGTTGAATGCATTTGACTTTCATTTGATTCAAAAAGATTTGTTTGAATGTGTTTGACTTTCATATGATTCAATTAGTATCGTTGAATGCATTTGACAATCATTTGATACAAAAAGCTATGTTTGAATTTGTTTGACTTTCACTTGATTCAATTAGCTTTTTTGAACTCATTTGACTTTCTTTGGATTCAAAAAGCTTTGTTTGAATGCGTTTGAATTTTACTTGATTTAAATTAGCTTTGTTTGAATGTGGTTAACTTTCATTTGATTCAATTAGCTTTGTTTGAATGTGGTTGACTTTCATTTGATTCAATTAGGTTTGTTAGAATGCCATTGATTTTCGTTTGATTCAATTAGGTTTGTTAGAATGCCATTGACTCTCATTTGATTCAATTAGCTTTGTTGAATGCATATGACTTTCATTTGATTCAAAAAGCTTTGTTTGAATGTGTTTGACTTTCATTTGATTCAATTAGCGTCGTTGAACGCATTTGACAGTCATTTGATTCAAAAAAACTTTGTTTGAATTACCTAGACTTTCACTTGATTCAATTAGCTTTTTTGAATGCATTTAACTTTCATTTGATTTAAAAAGCTTTGTTTAAATGTAATTGACTTTCACTTAATTTAATTACTTTTTTTTAATTGCATTTGACTTTCAGTTGATTCAAAAAGATTTATTTGAATGTGCTTGACTTCCATATGATTCAATTAGCATCGTTGAACGGATTTGACAATCATTTGATTCAAAAAGCTTTGTTTGACTTTCACTTGATTTAAATCGCTATTTTGAATGCATTTGAATTTCATTTGATTGAAAAAGCTTTGTTTGAATGTGTTTGATTTTTATTTGATTAAATTAGCTTTGTTTGAATGTGATTGACTTTCATTTGAATCAATTAGCTTTGTTTAATGCATTTGACTTTCATTTAATTAAAAAACCTTTGTTTGAATGTGTTTGACTTTCACTAGATTAAATTAGCTTTTTTTGAATGCATCTAACTTTTATTGAATTAAAAAAGCTTTGTCCGAATGTGTTTGACTTTCATTTGATGCAATTAGCTTTGTTTGAATGTGTTTGACTTTCATTTGATTCAATAAGCTTTGTTGAATGCATTTAACTTTCATTTGATTTAAAAAGCTTTGTTTAAATGTGTTTGACTTTCACTTGATTTAATTACTTTTTTTTTAATTACATATGACTTTCAGTTGATTCAAAAAGATTTGTTTGAATGTGCTTGACTTTCATATGATTCAATTAGCATCGTTGAACGGATTTGACAATCATTTGATTAAAAAAGCTTTGTTTGACTTTCACTAGATTTAAATCGCTATTTTGAATGCATTTGAATTTCATTTGATTGAAAAAGCTTTGTTTGAACGTGTTTGACTTTTATTTGATTAAATTAGCTTTGTTTGAATGTGATTGACTTTCATTTGAATCAATTAGCTTTGTTTAATGCATTTGACTTTCATTTAATTCAAAAAGCTTTGTTTGAATGTGTTTGACTTTAATTTGATTCAAATAGCTTTGTTTGAATGATTTTGACTTTCACTTGATTTAAATACCTTTTTTCAATGCGTTTGACTTTCATTTGATTCAAATAGCATTTCTTGAATGTGTTTGACTTTCTTTTGGTTCAAATAGCTTTGTTTAAATGTGTTTGACTTTCATTTGATTTAATTAGCTTTGCTTGAATGTGGTTAACTTTCAATTGAGTCAATTTGCTTTGTTGAATGCATTTGACTTTCATTAGATTCAAAAAGTTTTGTTTGACTGTCATATGATTCAATTAGCCTCGTTGAACGCATTTGACAATCATTTGATTCAAAAAGCTTTGTTTGAATTCTTTGGACTTTTACTTGATTCAATTAGCTTTTTTGAAAGCATTTGACTTTAATATGATTTAATTAGCTTTGTTTGAATGTTTTTGACTTTCATTTGATGCAATTAGCTTTGTCTGAATGTGTTTGACTTTCGTTTGATTTAATTATCTTTTTTGAATGCATTTGACTATCATTTGATTCAGATAGCATTGTTTGAATGTGTTTGACTTTCATGTGATTCAAATAGCTTTGTTTGAATGTGTTTGCCTTCCATTGGATTTAATTAGCTTTGTTTCAATGTGGTTGACTTTTAATTGATTCAATTTGATCTGTTGAATGCATTTGACTTTCATTTGATTCAAAAAGATTTGTTTGAATGTGTTTGACTTTCATATGATTCAATTAGTATCGTTGAATGCATTTGACAATCATTTGATTCAAAAAGCTATGTTTGAATTTGTTTGACTTTTACTTGGTTCAATTAGCTTTTTTGAACTCATTTGACTTTCTTTGGATTCAAAAAGCTTTGTTTGAATGCGTTTGAATTTCACTTGATTTAAATTAGCTTTGTTTGAATGTGGTTAACTTTCATTTGATTCAATTAGCTTTGTTTGAATGTGGTTGACTTTCATTTGATTCAATTAGGTTTGTTAGAATGCCATTGACTTTCGTTTGATTCAATAAGGTTTGTTAGAATGCCATTGACTTTCATTTGATTCAATTAGCTTTGTTGAATGCATATGACTTTCATTTGATTCAAAAAGCTTTGTTTGAATGTGTTTGACTTTCATTTGATTCAATTAGCATCGTTAAACGCATTTGACAGTCATTTGATTCAAAAAACTTTGTTTGAATTAACTAGACTTTCACTTGATTCAATTAGCTTTTTTGAATGCATTTAACTTTCATTTGATTTAAAAAGCTTTGTTTAAATGTAATTGACTTTCACTTGATTTAATTACTTTTTTTTAATTGCATTTGACTTTCAGTTGATTCAAAAAGATTTGTTTGAATGTGCTTGACTTTCATATGATTCAATTAGCATCGTTGAACGGATTTGACAATCATTTGATTCAAAAAGCTTTGTTTGACTTTCACTTGATTCAAATCGCTATTTTGAATGCATTTGAATTTCATTTGATTGAAAAAGCTTTGTTTGAATGTGTTTGATTTTCATTTGATTAAATTAGCTTTGTTTGAATGTGATTGACTTTCATTTGAATCAATTAGCTTTGTTTAATGCATTTGACTTTCATTTAATTCAAATAGCTTTGTTTGAATGTGTTTGACTTTAATTTGATTCAAATAGCTTTGTTTGAATGTTTTTGACTTTCACTTGATTTAAATACTTTTTTTTGAATGCGTTTGACTTTCATTTGATTCAAATAGCATTTCTTGAATGTGTTTGACTTTCATTTGGTTCAAATAGCTTTGTTTGAATGTGTTAGACTTTCATTTGATTCAATTAGCTTTGCTTGAATGTGGTTAACTTTCAATTGAGTCAATTTGCTTTGTTGAATGCATTTGACTTTCATTTGATTCAAAAAGTTTTTTTGACTGTCATATGATTCAATTAGCCTCGTTGAATGCATTTGATAATCATTTGATTCAAAAAGCTTTGTTTGAATTCTTTGGACTTTTACTTGATTCAATTAGCTTTTTTGAAAGCATTTGACTTTCATATGATTTAATTAGCTTTGTTTGAATGTTTTTGACTTTCATTTGATGCAATTAGCTTTGTCTGAATGTGTTTGACTTTCGTTTGATTTAATTATCTTTTTTGAATGCATTTGACTTTCATTTGATTCAGATAGCATTGTTTGAATGTGTTTGACTTTCATTTGATACAAATAGCTATGTTGAATGCATTTGACTTTCATTTGATTCAAAAAGATTTGTTTGAATGTGTTTGACTTTCATATGATTCAATTAGTATCGTTGAATGCATTTGACAATCATTTGATTCAAAAAGCTATGTTTGAATTTGTTTGACTTTCACTTGATTCAATTAGCTTTTTTGAACTCATTTGACTTTCTTTGGATTCAAAAAGCTTTGTTTGAATGTGTTTGAATTTCATTTGGTTCAAATAGCTTTGTTTAAATGTGTTTGACTTTCATTTGATTCAATAAGCTTTGCTTGAATGTGGTTAACTTTCAATTGAGTCAATTTGCTTTGTTGAATGCATTTGACTTTCATTTGATTCAAAAAGTTTTTTTGACTGTCATATGATTCAATTAGCCTCGTTGAATGCATTTGATAATCATTTGATTCAAAAAGCTTTGTTTGAATTCTTTGGACTTTTACTTGATTCAATTAGCTTTTTTGAAAGCATTTGACTTTCATATGATTTAATTAGCTTTGTTTGAATGTTTTTGACTTTCATTTGATGCAATTAGCTTTGTCTGAATGTGTTTGACTTTCGTTTGATTTAATTATCTTTTTTGAATGCATTTGACTTTCATTTGATTCAGATAGCATTGTTTGAATGTGTTTGACTTTCATTTGATACAAATAGCTATGTTGAATGCATTTGACTTTCATTTGATTCAAAAAGATTTGTTTGAATGTGTTTGACTTTCATATGATTCAATTAGTATCGTTGAATGCATTTGACAATCATTTGATTCAAAAAGCTATGTTTGAATTTGTTTGACTTTCACTTGATTCAATTAGCTTTTTTGAACTCATTTGACTTTCTTTGGATTCAAAAAGCTTTGTTTGAATGTGTTTGAATTTCATTTGGTTCAAATAGCTTTGTTTAAATGTGTTTGACTTTCATTTGATTCAATAAGCTTTGCTTGAATGTGATTAACTTTCAATTGAGTCAATTTGCTTTGTTGAATGCATTTGACTTTCATTTGATTCAGACAGCATTGTTTGAATGTGTTTGACTTTCATGTGATTCAAATAGCTTTGTTTGAATGTGTTTGCCTTCCATTGGATTTAATTAGCTTTGTTTCAATGTGGTTGACTTTTAATTGATTCAATTTGATCTGTTGAATGCATTTGACTTTCATTTGATTCAAAAAGATTTGTTTGAATGTGTTTGACTTTAATATGATTCAATTAGTATCGTTGAATGCATTTGACAATCATTTGATTCAAAAAGCTATGTTTGAATTTGTTTGACTTTCACTTGATTCAATTAGCTTTTTTGAACTCATTTGACTTTCTTTGGATTCAAAAAGCTTTGTTTGAATGCGTTTGAATTTCACTTGATTTAAATTAGCTTTGTTTGAATGTGGTTAACTTTCATTTGATTCAATTAGCTTTGTTTGAATGTGGTTGACTTTCATTTGATTCAATTAGGTTTGTTAGAATACCATTGACTTTCGTTTGATTCAATTAGGTTTGTTAGAATGCCATTGACTTTCATTTGATTCAATTAGCTTTGTTGAATGCATATGACTTTCATTTGATTCAAAAAGCTTTGTTTGAATGTGTTTGACTTTCATTTGATTCAATTAGCATCGTTGAACGCATTTGACAGTCATTTGATTCAAAAAACTTTGTTTGAATTACCTAGACTTTCACTTGATTCAATTAGCTTTTTTGAATGCATTTAACTTTCATTTGATTTAAAAAGCTTTGTTTAAATGTAATTGACTTTCACTTGATTTAATTACTTTTTTTTAATTGCATTTGACTTTCAGTTGATTCAAAAAGATTTGTTTGAATGTGCTTGACTTTCATATGATTCAATTAGCATCGTTGAACGGATTTGACAATCATTTGATTCAAAAAGCTTTGTTTGACTTTCACTTGATTAAAATCGCTATTTTGAATGCATTTGAATTTCATTTGATTGAAAAAGCTTCGTTTGAATGTGTTTGATTTTCATTTGATTAAATTAGCTTTGTTTGAATGTGATTGACTTTCATTTGAATCAATTAGCTTTGTTTAATGCATTTGACTTTCATTTAATTCAAAAAGCTTTGTTTGAATGTGTTTGACTTTAATTTGATTCAAATAGCTTTGTTTGAATGTTTTTGACTTTCACTTGATTTAAATACCTTTTTTGAATGCGTTTGACTTTCATTTGATTCAAATAGCATTTCTTGAATGTGTTTGACTTTCATTTGGTTCAAATAGCTTTGTTTAAATGTGTTTGACTTTCATTTGATTCAATAAGCTTTGCTTGAATGTGGTTAACTTTCAATTGAGTCAATTTGCTTTGTTGAATGCATTTGACTTTCAATTGATTTAAAAAGTTTTGTTTGACAGTCATATGATTCAATTAGCCTCGTTGAATGCATTTGATAATCATTTGATTCAAAAAGCATTGTTTGAATTCTTTGGACTTTTACTTGATTCAATTAGCTTTTTTGAAAGCATTTGACTTTCATATGATTTAATTAGCTTTGTTTGAATGTTTTTGACTTTCATTTGATGCAATTAGCTTTGTCTGAATGTGTTTGACTTTCGTTTGATTTAATTATCTTTTTTGAATGCATTTGACTTTCATTTGATTCAGATAGCATTGTTTGAATGTGTTTGACTTTCATTTGATTCAAATAGCTTTGTTTGAATGTGTTTGCCTTCCATTGGATTTAATTAGCTTTGTTTGAATGTGGTTGACTTTTAATTGATTCAATTTGATCTGTTGAATGCATTTGACTTTCATTTGATTCAAAAAGATTTGTTTGAATGTGTTTGACTTTCATATGATTCAATTAGTATCGTTGAATGCATTTGACAATCATTTGATTCAAAAAGCTATGTTTGAATTTGTTTGACTTTCACTTGATTCAATTAACTTTTTTGAACTCATTTGACTTTCTTTGGATTCAAAAAGCTTTGTTTGAATGCGTTTGAATTTCACTTGATTTAAATTAGCTTTGTTTGAATGTTGTTAACTTTCATTTGATTCAATTTGCTTTGTTTGAATGTGGTTGACTTTCATTTGATTCAATTAGGTTTGTTAGAATACCATTGACTTTCGTTTGATTCAATTAGGTTTGTTAGAATGCCATTGACTTTCATTTGATTCAATTAGCTTTGTTGAATGCATATGACTTTCATCTGATTCAAAAAGCTTTGTTTGAATGTGTTTGACTTTCATTTGATTCAATTAGCATCGTTGAACGCATTTGACAGTCATTTGATTTAAAAAACTTTGTTTGAATTACCTAGACTTTCACTTGATTCAATTAGCTTTTTTGAATGCATTTAACTTTCATTTGATTTAAAAAGCTTTGTTTAAATGTAATTGACTTTCACTTGATTTAATTACTTTTTTTTAATTGCATTTGACTTTCAGTTGATTCAAAAAGATTTGTTTGAATGTGCTTGACTTTCATATGATTTAATTAGCATCGTTGAACGGATTTGACAATCATTTGATTCAAAAAGCTTTGTTTGACTTTCACTTGATTCAAATCGCTATTTTGAATGCATTTGAATTTCATTTGATTGAAAAAGCTTTGTTTGAATGTGTTTGATTTTCATTTGATTAAATTAGCTTTGTTTGAATGTGATTGACTTTCATTTGAATCAATTAGCTTTGTTTAATGCATTTGACTTTCATTTAATTCAAAAAGCTTTGTTTGAATGTGTTTGACTTTAATTTGATTCAAATAGCTTTGTTTGAATGTTTTTGACTTTCACTTGATTTAAATACCTTTTTTGAATGCGTTTGACTTTCATTTGATTCAAATAGCATTTCTTGAATGTGTTTGACTTTCATTTGGTTCAAATAGCTTTGTTTAAATGTGTTTGACTTTCATTAAATTTAATTAGGTTTGTTAGAATGTGGTTAACTTTCAATTGAGTCAATTTGCTTTGTTGAATGCATTTGACTTTCATTTGATTCAAAAAGTTTTGTTTGACTGTCATATGATTCAATTAGCCTCGTTGAACGCATTTGACAATCATTTGATTCAAAAAGCTTTGTTTGAATTCTTTGGACTTTTACTTGATTCAATTAGCTTTTTTGAAAGCATTTGACTTTCATATGATTTAATTAGCTTTGTTTGAATGTTTTTGACTTTCATTTGATGCAATTAGCATTGTTTGAATGTGTTTGACTTTCGTTTGATTTAATTATCTTTTTTGAATGCATTTGACTTTCATTTGATTCAGATAGCATTGTTTGAATGTGTTTGACTTTCATTTGATTCAAATAGCTTTGTTTGAATGTGTTTGCCTTCCATTGGATTTAATTAGCTTTGTTTGAATGTGGTTGACTTTTTATTGATTCAATTTGATCTGTTGAATGCATTTGACTTTCATTTGATTCAAAAAGATTTGTTTGAATTTGTTTGACTTTCATATGATTCAATTAGTATCGTTGAATGAATTTGACAATCATTTGATTCAAAAAGCTATGTTTGAATTTGTTTGACTTTCACTTGATTCAATTAGCTTTTTTTGAACTCATTTGACTTTCTTTGGATTCAAAAAGCTTTGTTTCAATGTGTTTGAATTTCACTTGATTTAAATTAGCTTTGTTTGAATGTGGTTAACTTTCATTTGATTCAATTAGCTTTGTTTGAATGTGGTTGACTTTTATTTGATTCAATTAGGTTTGTTAGAATGCCATTGACTGTCGTTTGATTCAATTAGGTTTGTTAGAATGCCATTGACTTTCATTCGATTCAATTAGCTTTGTTGAATGCATATGACTTTCATTTGATTCAAAAAGCTTTGTTTGAATGTGTTTGACTTTCATTTGATTCAATTAGCATCGTTGAACGCATTTGACAGTCATTTGATTCAAAAAACTTTGTTTGAATTACCTAGACTTTCACTTGATTCAATTAGCTTTTTTGAATGCATTTAACTTTCATTTGATTTAAAAAGCTTTGTTTAAATGTAATTGACTTTCACTTGATTTAATTACTTTTTTTTAATTGCATTTGACTTTCAGTTGATTCAAAAAGATTTGTTTGAATGTGCTTGACTTTCATATGATTCAATTAGCATTGTTGAACGGATTTGACAATTATTTGATTCAAAAAGCTTTGTTTGACTTTCACTTGATTCAAAATCGCTATTTTGATTGCATTTGAATTTCATTTATTTGAAAAAGCTTTGTTTGAATGTGTTTGATTTTCATTTGATTAAATTAGCTTTGTTTGAATGTGATTGACTTTCATGTGAATCAATTAGCTTTGTTTAATGCATTTGACTTTCATTTAATTCAAAAAGCTTTGTTTGAATGTGTTTGACTTTTATTTGATTCAAATAGCTTTGTTTGAATGATTTTGACTTTCACTTGATTTAAATACCTTTTTTGAATGCGTTTGACTTTCATTTGATTCAAATAGCATTTCTTGAATGTGTTTGACTTTCATTTGGTTCAAATAGCTTTGTTTAAATGTGTTTGACTTTCATTTGATTCAATTAGCTTTGCTTGAATGTGGTTAACTTTCAATTGAGTCAATTTGCTTTGTTAAATGCATTTGACTTTCATTTGATTCAAAAAGTTTTGTTTGACTGTCATATGATTCAGTTAGCCTCGTTGAATGCATTTGACAATCATTTGATTCAAAAAGCTTTGTTTGAATTCTTTGGACTTTTACTTGATTCAATTAGCTTTTTTGAAAGCATTTGACTTTCATATTATTTAATTAGCTTTGTTTGAATGTGTTTGATTTTCATTTGATTAAATAAGCTTTGTTTGAATGTGATTGACTTTCATTTGAATCAATTAGCTTTGTTTAATGCATTTGACTTTCATTTAATTTAAAAAGCTTTGTTTGAATGTGTTTGACTTTAATTTGATTCAAATAGCTTTGTTTGAATGATTTTGACTTTCACTTGATTTAAATACCTTTTTTGAATGCGTTTGACTTTCATTTGATTCAAATAGCATTTCTTGAATGTGTTTGACTTTCATTTGGTTCAAATAGCTTTGTTTAAATGTGTTTGACTTTCATTTGATTCAATTAGCTTTGCTTGAATGTGGTTAACTTTCAATTGAGTCAATTTGCTTTGTTGAATGCATTTGACTTTCATTTGATTCAAAAAGTTTTGTTTGACTGTCATATGATTCAATTAGCCTCGTTGAATGCATTTGACAATCATTTGATTCAAAAAGCTTTGTTTGAATTCTTTGGACTTTTACTTGATTCAATTAGCTTTTTTGAAAGAATTTGACTTTCATATGATTTAATTAGCTTTGTTTGAATGTTTTTGACTTTCATTTGATGCAATTAGCTTTGTCTGAATGTGTTTGACTTTCGTTTGATTTAATTATCTTTTTTGAATGCATTTAACTTTCATTTGATTGAGATAGCATTGTTTGAATGTGTTTGACTTTCATTTGATTCAAATAGCTTTGTTTGAATGTGTTTGCCTTCCATTGGATTTAATTAGCTTTGTTTGAATGTGGTTGACTTTTTAGTGATTCAATTTGATCTGTTGAATGCATTTGACTTTCATTTGATTCAAAAAGATTTGTTTGAATGTGTTTGACTTTCATATGATTCAATTAGTATCGTTGAATGCATTTGACAATCATTTGATTCAAAAAGCTATGTTTGAATTTGTTTGACTTTCACTTGATTCAATTAGCTTTTTTGAACTCATTTGACTTTCTTTGGATTCAAAAAGCTTTGTTTCAATGTGTTTGAATTTCACTTGATTTAAATTAGCTTTGTTTGAATGTGGTTAATTTTCATTTGATTCAATTAGCTTTGTTTGAATGTGGTTGACTTTTATTTGATTCAATTAGGTTTGTTAGAATGCCATTGACTTTCGTTTGATTCAATTAGGTTTGTTAGAATGCCATTGACTTTCATTTGATTCAATTAGCTTTGTTGAATGCATATGACTTTCATTTGATTCAAAAAGCTTTGTTTGAATGTGTTTGACTTTCATTTTATTCAATTAGCATCGTTGAACGCATTTTACAGTCATTTGATTCAAAAAACTTTGTTTGAATTACCTAGACTTTCACTTGATTCAATTAGCTTTTTTGAATGCATTTAACTTTCATTTGATTTAAAAAGTTTTGTTTAAATGTAATTGACTTTCACTTGATTTAATTACTTTTATATAATTGCATTTGACTTTCAGTTGATTCAAAAAGATTTGTTTGAATGTGCTTGACTTTCATATGATTCAATTAGCATCGTTGAACGGATTTGACAATCATTTGATTCAAAAAGCTTTGTTTGACTTTCACTTGATTCAAATCGCTATTTTGAATGCATTTGAATTTCGTTTGATTGAAAAAGCTTTGTTTGAATGTGTTTGATTTTCATTTGATTAAATTAGCTTTGTTTGAATGTGATTGACTTTCATATGAATCAATTAGCTTTGTTTAATGCATTTGACTTTTATTTAATTAAAAAAGCTTTGTTTGAATGTGTTTGACTTTAATTTGATTCAAATGGCTTTGTTTGAATGATTTTGACTTTCACTTGATTTAAATACCTTTTTTGAATGCGTTTGACTTTCATTTGATTCAAATAGCATTTCTTGAATGTGTTTGACTTTCATTTGGTTCAAATAGCTTTGTTTAAATGTGTTTGACTTTCATTTGATTCAATTAGCTTTGCTTGAATGTGGTTAACTTTCAATTGAGTTAATTTGCTTTTTGAATGCATTTGACTTTCATTTGATTCAAAAAGTTTTGTTTGACTGTCATATGATTCAATTAGCCTCGTTGAATGCATTTGACAATCATTTGATTCAAAAAGCTTTGTTTGAATTCTTTGGACTTTTACTTGATTCAATTAGCTTTTTTGAGAGCATTTGACTTTCATATGATTTAATTAGCTTTGTTTGAATGTGTTTGATTTTCATTTGATTAAATTAGCTTTGTTTGAATGTGATTGACTTTCATTTGAATCAATTAGCTTTGTTTAATGCATTTGACTTTCATTTAATTAAAAAAGCTTTGTTTGAATGTGTTCGACTTTAATTTGATTCAAATAGCTTTGTTTGAATGATTTTGACTTTCACTTGATTTAAATACCTTTTTTGAATGCGTTTGACTTTCATTTGATTCAAATAGCATTTCTTGAATGTGTTTGACTTTCATTTGGTTCAAATAGCTTTGTTTAAATGTGTTTGACTTTCATTTGATTCAATTAGCTTTGCTTGAATGTGGTTAACTTTCAATTGAGTCAATTTGCTTTGTTGAATGCATTTGACTTTCATTTGATTCAAAAAGTTTTGTTTGACTGTCATATGATTCAATTAGCCTCGTTGAATGCATTTGACAATCATTTGATTCAAAAAGCTTTGTTTGAATTCTTTGGACTTTTACTTGATTCAATTAGCTTTATTGAAAGCATTTGACTTTCATATGATTTAATTAGCTTTGTTTGAATGTTTTTGACTTTCATTTGATGCAATTAGCTTTGTCTGAATGTGTTTGACTTTCGTTTGATTTAATTATCTTTTTTGAATGCATTTGACTTTCATTTTATTCAGATAGCATTGTTTGAATGTGTTTGACTTTCATTTGATTCAAATAGCTTTGTTTGAATGTGTTTGCCTTCCATTGGATTTAATTAGCTTTGTTTGAATGTGGTTGACTTTTAAGTGATTCAATTTGATTTGTTGAATGCATTTGACTTTCATTTGATTCAAAAAGATTTGTTTGAATGTGTTTGACTTTCATTTGATTCAATTAGCATCGTTGAACGCATTTGACAGTCATTTGATTAAAAAAACTTTGTTTTGAATTACCTAGACTTTCACTTGATTTCAAATAGCATTTCTTGAATGTGTTTGACTTTCATTTGATTCAAATAGCTTTGTTTGAATGTGTTTGCCTTCCATTTGGATTTAATTAGCTTTGTTTGAATGTGGTTGACTTTTAAGTGATTCAATTTGATTTGTTGAATGCATTTGACTTTCATTTGATTCAAAAAGATTTGTTTGAATGTGTTTGACTTTCATATGATTCAATTAGTATCGTTGAATGCATTTGACAATCATTTGATTCAAAAAGCTATGTTTGAATTTGTTTAGACTTTCACTTGATTCAATTAGCTTTTTTTGAACTCATTTGACTTTCTTTGGATTCAAAAAGCTTTGTTTGAATGTGTTTGGATTCACTTTGATTTAAATTAGCTTTGTTTGAATGTGGTTAACTTTCATTTGATTCAATTAGCTTTGTTTGAATGTGGTTGACTTTCATTTGATTCAATTAGGTTTGTTAGAATGCCATTGACTTTCGTTTGATTCAATTAGGTTTGTTAGAATGCCATTGACTTTCATTCGATTCAATTAGCTTTGTTGAATGCATATGACTTTCATTTGATTCAAAAAGCTTTGTTTGAATGTGTTTGACTTTCATTTGATTCAATTAGCATCGTTGAACGCATTTGACAGTCATTTGATTCAAAAAACTTTGTTTGAATTACCTTAGACTTTCACTTGATTCAATTAGCTTTTTTGAATGCATTTAACTTTCATTTGATTTAAAAGCTTTGTTTAAATGTAATTGACTTTCACTTGATTTAATTACTTTTTTTTAATTGCATTTGACTTTCAGTTGATTTCAAAAAGATTTGTTTAAATTTGCTTGACTTTCATTTGATTCAATTAGCATCGTTGAACGGATTTGACAATCATTTGATTCAAAAAGCTTTGTTTGACTTTCACTTGATTCAAATCGCTATTTTGAATGCATTTGAATTTCATTTGATTGAAAAAGCTTTGTTTGAATGTGTTTGATTTTCATTTGATTAAATTAGCTTTCTTTGAATGTGATTTACTTTCATTGAATCAATTAGCTTTGTTTAATGCATTTGACTTTCATTTAATTTAAAAAAGCTTTGTTTGAATGTGTTTGACTTTAATTTGATTCAAATAGCTTTGTTTGAATGATTTTGACTTTCACTTGATTTAAATACCTTTTTTGAATGCGTTTGACTTTCATTTGATTCAAATAGCATTTCTTGAATGTGTTTGACTTTCATTTGGTTCAAATAGCTTTGTTTAAATGTGTTTGACTTTCATTTGATTCAATTAGCTTTGCTTGAATGTGGTTAACTTTCAATTGAGTCAATTTGCTTTGTTGAATGCATTTGACTTTCATTTGATTCAAAAAACTTTTGTTTGACTGTCATATGATTCAATTAGCCTCGTTGAATGCATTTGACAATCATTTGATTCAAAAAGCTTTGTTTGAATTCTTTGGACTTTTACTTGATTCAATTAGCTTTTTTGAAAGCATTTGACTTTCATATGATTTAATTAGCTTTGTTTGAATGTGTTTGACTTTCATTTGATGCAATTAGCTTTGTCTGAATGTGTTTGACTTTCGTTTGATTTAATTATCTTTTTTGAATGCATTTGACTTTCATTTGATTCAGATAGCATTGTTTGAATGTGTTTGACTTTCATTTGATTCAAATAGCTTTGTTTGAATGTGTTTGCCTTCCATTGGATTTAATTAGCTTTGTTTGAATGTGGTTGACTTTTAATTGATTCAATTTGATCTGTTGAATGCATTTGACTTTCATTTGATTCAAAAAGATTTGTTTGAATGTGTTTGACTTTCATATGATTCAATTAGTATCGTTGAATGCATTTGACAATCATTTGATTCAAAAAGCTATGTTTGAATTTGTTTGACTTTCACTTGATTCAATTAGCTTTTTTGAAATCATTTGACTTTCTTTGGATTCAAAAAGCTTTGTTTGAATGTGTTTTGAATTTCACTTGATTTAAATTAGCTTTGTTTGAATATGGTTAACTTTCATTTGATTCGATTAGCTTTGTTTGAATGTGGTTGACTTTCATTTGATTTAATTAGGTTTGTTAGAATGCCATTGACTTTCGTTTGATTCAATTAGGTTGTTTAGAATGCCATTGACTTTCATTTGATTCAATTAGCTTTGTTGAATGCATATGACTTTCATTTGATTCAAAAAGCTTTGTTTGAATGTGTTTGACTTTCATTTGATTCAATTAGCATCGTTGAACACATTTGACAGTCATTTGATTCAAAAAGCTTTGTTTGAATTACCTAGACTTTCACTTGATTCAATTAGCTTTTTTAAATGCATTTAACTTTCATTTGATTTAAAAAGCTTTGTTTAAATGTAATTGACTTTCACTTGATTTAATTACTTTTTTTTAATTGCATTTGACTTTTCAGTTGATTCAAAAAGATTTGTTTGAATGTGCTTGACTTTCATATGATTCAATTAGCATCGTTGAACGGATTTGACAATCATTTGATTCAAAAAGCTTTGTTTGACT
Organism: Chenopodium quinoa; assembly: GCF_001683475.1. Classification (NCBI taxonomy): domain Eukaryota; kingdom Viridiplantae; phylum Streptophyta; class Magnoliopsida; order Caryophyllales; family Amaranthaceae; genus Chenopodium; species Chenopodium quinoa. The sequence goes on from NW_018745225.1 coordinate 29,355, forward strand.
TTCACTTGATTCAAATCGCTATTTTGAATGCATTTGAATTTCATTTGATTGAAAAAGCTTTGTTTGAATGTGTTTGATTTTCATTTGATTAAATTAGCTTTGTTTGAATGTGATTGACTTTCATTTGAATCAATTAGCTTTGTTTAATGCATTTGACTTTCATTTAATTCAAAAAGCTTTGTTTGAATGTGTTTGACTTTAATTTGATTCAAATAGCTTTGTTTGAATGATTTTGACTTTCACTTGATTTAAATACCTTTTTTGAATGCGTTTGACTTTCATTTGATTCAAATAGCATTTCTTGAATGTGTTTGACTTTCATTTGGTTCAAATAGCTTTGTTTAAATGTGTTTGACTTTCATTTGATTCAATTAGCTTTGCTTGAATGTGGTTAACTTTCAATTGAGTCAATTTGCTTTGTTGAATGCATTTGACTTTCATTTGATTCAAAAAGTTTTGTTTGACTGTCATATGATTCAATTAGCCTCGTTGAATGCATTTGACAATCATTTGATTCAAAAAGCTTTGTTTGAATTCTTTGGACTTTTACTTGATTCAATTAGCTTTTTTGAAAGCATTTGACTTTC
>NW_018745226.1:0-16885 GCF_001683475.1 Chenopodium quinoa
CATTCTATAAAGCTAATTGAATCAAATGAAAGTCAAACACATTCAAATAAAGCTTTTCTGAATCAAATGAAAGTCAATTGCGTTCAACAAAGCTAATTAATTAAATGAAAGTCAAATGCGTTCTACAAAGTTAAACGAATCAAATGAAAGTCAAACATTCAAACAAACCTAATTGAACAAATGAAAGTCAAACACATTCATACAAAGCTTTCTGAATCAAATGTCAAAGCTAATTTAATCAAATGAAAGTCAAATGCATTCTACAAAGCTAATTGAATCAAATGAAAGTCAAAAGCAAAGCTAATTGAATCAAATGAAAGTCAACACATTCAAACACATCTTCTTGAATCAAATGAAAGTCAAATACATTCAATAAAGCTAATTGAATCAAATGAAAGTCAAAAACATTCAAACAGAGCTTTTTAATCAAATGAAAGTCAAATGCATATATCAAAGCTAATTGAATCGAATGAAAGTCAAACACATTCAAACAAACCTAATTGAATCCAATGAACGTGAAACACATTTAAAAAACCTAATTGAATCAAATGAATGTCAAACACAATCAAACAAAGCTTTTTGAATCAAATGAAAATCAAATGCGTTCATCAAAGCTAATTGAATCGAATGAAAGTCAAACACATTCAAACAAACCAAATTGAATCAATAAAAGTCAAACACATTAAACAAACCTAATTAAATTAAATGAAAGACAAAATCATTCAAATAGAGCTAATTGAATCAAATGAAAGTCAAACACATTCAAGAAAAGCTAATTGAATCAAATGAAAGTCAAACACATTCAAACAAATCTTCTTGAATCAAATGAAAGTCAAATGCATTCAATAAAGCTAACTGAATCAAATGAAAGTAAAACACAATTAAACAAAGCTAATTAAATCAAATGAAAGTCAAACACATTCTATATAAGCTAATTGAATCAAAGGAAAGTCAAACACATTCAAACAAAGCTTTTTTGAATAAAATGAAAGTCAAATGCATTCATCAAAGCTAATTGATTCGAATGAAAGTCAAACACATTCAAATAAAGCTTTTTCAATCAAATTAAAGTCAAATGCATTCTACAAAGCTAAACGAATCAAATCAAAGTCAAACACATTCAAACAAAGCTAATTAAATCAATGAAAGTCAAACACATTCTAACAAAGCTATATGAATCAAATGAAAATCAAATACATTTAATAAATCTAATTAAATCAAATGAAAGTCAAATGCATTGTACAAAGCTAATTGAATCAAATGAAAGTCAAACACATTCAAACAAACCTAATTAAATAAAAAGAAAGTCAAACACATTCAAACAAAGCTTTTTGAATTAAATAAAAAGTGAAACACTTTCAAACTAAGCTAATTAAATCAAATGAAAGTCAAACACATTCCAACAAAGCTTTCTGAATCAAATGAAAGTCAAATGCATTCAACAAAGCTAAACGATCAAATCAAAGTCAAACACATTCAAACAAAGCTAATTAAATCAAATGAAAGTCAAACACATTCAAACAAAGCTTTCTGAATCAAATGAATATCAAATACATTTAACAAATCTAATTAAATCAAATGAAAGTCAAATGCATTGTACAAAGCTAATTGAATCAAATGAAAGTCAAACACATTCAAACAAAGCTAATTAAATAAAAAGAAAGTCAAACACATTGAAACAAAGCTTTTTGAATCAAATAAAATTCAAAACACTTTCAAACTAAGCTAATTAAATCAAATGAAAGTCAAACACATTCATACAAAGCTTTCTGAATCAAATGAAAGTCAAATGTATTCAACAAAGCTAATTTAATCAAATGAAAGTCAAATGCAATCTACAAAGCTAATTGAATCAAATGAAAGTCAAAACATTCAAACAAATTTCTTGAATCAAATGAAAGTCAAATGCATTCAATAAAGCTAACAGAATCAAATGAAAGTCAAACACAATTAAACAAAGCTAATTAAATCAAATGAAAGTCAAACACATTCTATATAAGCTAGTTGAATCAAAGGAAAGTCAAACACATTCAAACAGAGCTTTTTGAATAAAATGAAAGTCAAATGCATTCATCAAAGCTAATCGATTCGAATGAAAGTCAAACACATTCAAATAAAGCTTTTTCAATCAAATTAAAGTCAAATGCATTCTACAAAGCTAAACGAATCAAATCAAAGTCAAACACATTCAAACAAAGCTAATTAAATCAAATGAAAGTCAAACACATTCAAACAAAGCTTTCTGAATCAAATGAAAGTCAAATACATTTAATAAATCTAATTAAATCAAATGAAAGTCAAATGCATTGTACAAAGCTAATTGAATCAAATAAAAGTCAAACACATTCAAACAAAGCTAATTAAATAAAAAGAAAGTCAAACACATTCAAACAAAGCTTTTTGAATCAAATAAAAGTCAAACACTTTCAAACTAAGCTATTTAAATCAAATGAAAGTCAAACACATTCATACAAAGCTTTCTGAATCAAATAAAAGTCAAATGTATTCAACAAAGCTAATTTAATCAAATGAAAGTCAAATGCATTCTACAAAGCTAATTGAATCAAATGAAAGTCAAACACGTTCAAGGAAAGCTAATTGAATCAAATGAAAGTCAAACACATTCAAACAAAGCTAATTAAATAAAAAGAAAGTCAAACACATTCAAACAAAGCTTGTTGAATCAAATAAAGTCAAACACATTCAAACAAAGTTAATTAAATCAAATGAAAGTCAAACCATTCAAACAAAGCTTTCTGAATCAAACGAAAGTCAAGTACATTTAACAAAGCTAATTAAATCAAATGAAAGTCAAATGCATTGTAAAAAGCTAATTGAATCAAATGAAATTCAAACACATTCAAAAAAAGCTTCTTGAATCAAATTAAAGTCTAATGCATTCAACAAAGCTAATTGAATCAAATGAGAGGCAAACACATTCTAACAAACCTAATTGAATCTAATGAAAGTCAAACACATTCAAACAAACTAATTGAATCAAATGAAAGTTAAACACATTCAAACAAACCTAATTGAATCGAATGAAAGTCAAACACATTCAAACAAACTAAATTAAATCAAATGGAAGTCAAACACATTCAAACAGAGCTTTTTGAATCAAATGAAAGTCAAATGCATTCTATAAAGCTAATTGAATCAAATGAAAAGCAAACACATTCAAATAAAGCTTTCTGAATTAAATGAAAGTCAATTGCGTTCAACAAAGCTAATTCTATCAATGAAAGTCAAATGCGTTCTACAAAGTTAAACGAATCAAATGAAAGTCAAACACATTCAAACAAACCTAATTGAATCAAATGAAAGTCAAACACATTCAAACAATGCTTTTTGAATCAAATAAAAGTCAAACACTTTCAAACTAAGCTAATTAAACCAAATGAAAGTCAAACACATTCATACAAAGTTTTCTGAATCAAATGAAAGTCAAATGTATTCAACAAAGCTAATTTAATCAAATGAAAGTCAAATGCATTCTACAAAGCTAATTGAATCAAATGAAAGTCAAACACGTTCAAGCAAGCTAGTTGAATCAAATGAAAGTCAAACACATTCAAACACATCTTCTTGAATCAAATGAAAGTCAAATACATTCAATAAAGCTAATTGAATCAAACGAAAGTCAAACACATTCAAACAGAGCTTTTTTAATCAAATGAAAGTCAAATGCATTTATCAAAGCTAATTGAATCGAATGAAAGTCAAACACATTCAAACAAACGTAATTGAATCCAATGAACGTCAAACACATTTAAAAAAACCTAATTGAATCAAATGAATGTCAAACACAATCAAACAAAGCTTTTTGAATCAAATGAAAATCAAATGCGTTCATCAAAGCTAATTGAATCGAATGAAAGTCAAACACATTCAAACAAACCAAATTGAATCCAATAAAAGTCAAACACATTCAAACAAACCTAATTAAATTAAATGAAAGACAAAATCATTCAAATAGAGCTTTCTGAATCAAATGAAAGTCAAATGCATTCTATAAAGCTAATTGAATCAAATGAAAGTCAACACATTCAAACTAACCTGATTGAATCCAATGAAAGACAAACACATTCAAACAAACCTAATTGAATCAAATGAAAGTCAAACACATACAAATAGAGCGTTAACAAAGCTAATTAAATCAAATGAAAGTCAAATGCATTCTACAAAGCTAAACGAATCAAATGAAAGTCAAACACATTCAAAGAAAGCTAATTGAATCAAATGAAATTCAAATAAAGCTTTTTGAATCAAATAAAAGTCAAACACATTCAAACAAAGCTAATTAAATCAAATGAAAGTCAAACACATTCCAACAAAGCTTTCTGAATCAAATGAAAGTCAAATGCATTCAACAGAGCTAATTTAATCAAATGAAAGTCAAATGCATTCTACAAAGGTAATTGAATCAAAAGAAAGTCAAACACATTCAAGAAACGCTAATTGAATCAAATGAAAGTCAAATGCATTCAATAAAGCTAACTGAATCAAATGAAAGTCAAACACAATTAAACAAAGCTAATTAAATCAAATGAAAGTCAAACACATTCTATATAAGCTAATTGAATCAAAGGAAAGTAAAACACATTCAAACAGAGCTTTTTGAATAAAATGAAAGTCAAATGCATTCATCAAAGCTAATTGATTCGAATGAAAGTCAAAACACATTCAAATAAAGCTTTTTCAATCAAATTAAAGTCAAACGCATTCTACAAAGCTAAACGATCAAATCAAAGTCAAACACATTCAAACAAAGCTAATTAAATCAAATGAAAGTCAAAACACATTCAAACAAAGCTTTCTGAATCAAATGAAAGTCAAATACATTTAATAAATCTAATTAAATCAAATGAAAGTCAAATGCATTGTACAAAGCTAATTGAATCAAATGAAAGTCAAACACATTCAAACAAAGCTAATTAAATAAAAAGAAAGTCAAACACATTCAAACAAAGCTTTTTGAATCAAATAAAAGTCAAACACTTTCAAACTAAGCTAATTAAATCAAATGAAAGTCAAACACATTCATACAAAGCTTTCTGAATCAAATGAAAGTCAAATGTATTCAACAAAGCTAATTTAATCAAATGACAGTCAAATGCATTCTACAAAGCTAATTGAATCAAATGAAAGTCAAACACGTTCAAGCAAAGCTAATTGAATCAAATGAAAGTCAAACACATTCAAACACATCTTCTTGAGTCAAATGAAAGTCAAATACATTCAATAAAGCTAATCGAATCAAATGAAAGTCAAACACATTCAAACAGAGCTTTTTAATCAAATGAAAGTCAAATGCATTTATCAAAGCTAATTGAATCGAATGAAAGTCAAACACATTCAAACAAACCTAATTGAATCCAATGAAACGTCAAACACATTTAAAAAAAACCTAATTGAATCAAATGAATGTCAAACACAATCAAACAAAGCTTTTTGAATCAAATGAAATTCAAATGCGCTCATCAAAGCTAATTGAATCGAATGAAAGTCAAACACATTCAAACAAACCAAATTGAATCCAATAAAAGTCAAACACATTCAAACAAACCTAATTAAATTAAATGAAAGACAAAATCATTCAAATAGAGCTTTTTGAATCAAATGAAAGTCAAATGCATTCTATAAAGCTAATTGAATCAAATGAAAGTCAACACATTCAAACTAACCTAATTGAATCCAATTTAAGACAAACACATTCAAAACAAACCTAATTAAATCAAATGAAATCAAACATATTCAAACAGAGCGTGAACAAAGCTAATTAAATCAAATGAAAGTCAAATGCATTCTACAAAGCTAAACGAATCAATGAAAGTCAAACACATTCAAACAAAGCTAATTAAATAAAAAGAAAGTCAAACACATTCAAACAAAGCTTTTTGAATCAAATAAAAGTCAAACACTTTCAAACTAAGCTAATTAAATCAAATGAAAGTCAAACACATTCATACAAAGCTTTCTGAATCAAATGAAAGTCAAATGCATTCAACAAAGCTAATTTAATCAAATGAAAGTCAAATGCATTCTACAAAGCTAATTGAATCTAATGAAAGTCAAACACATTCAAGAAAAGCTAATTGAATCAAATGAAAGTCAAACACATTCAAACAAATCTTCTTGAATCAAATGAAAGTCAAATGCATTCAATAAAGCTAACTGAATCAAATGAAAGTCAAACACAATTAAACAAAGCTAATTAAATCAAATGAAAGTAAAACACATTCAAACAAAGCTTTCTGAATCAAATGAAAGTCAAATACATTTAATAAATCTAATTAAATCAAATGAAAGTCAAATGCATTGTACAAAGCTAATTGAATAAATTGAAAGTCAAACACATTCAAACAAAGCTAATTAAATAAAAAGAATGTCAAACACATTCAAAACAAAGCTTGTTGAATCAAATAAAAGTCAAACACATTCAAACAAAGTGAATTAAATCAAATGAAAGTCAAACACATTCAAACAAAGCTTTCTGAATCAAACGAAAGTCAAGTACATTTTAACAAAGCTAATTAAATCAAATGAAAGTCAAATGCATTGTAAAAAGCTAATTGAATCAAATGAAATTCAAAACACATTCAAAAAAAGCTTCTTGAATCGAATGAAAGTCAAACACATTCAAACAAACTTAATTAAATCAAATGGAAGTCAAACACATTCAAACTGGGCTTTTTGAATCAAATGAAAGTCAAATGCATTCTATAAAGCTAATTAAATCAAATGAAAGTCAAACACATTCAAATAAAGCTTCCTGAATCAAATGAAAGTCAAAGTTCAACAAAGCTAATTAAATCAAATGAAAGTCAAACAAAGTGAATCAAATGAAGTCAAACACATTCAAAACCTAATTAATCAAATGAAAGTCAAACACATTCAAAAAAGAAATCAAATAAAAGTCAAACACTTTCAAACTAAGCTAATTAAATCAAATGAAAGTCAAACACATTCATACAAAGCTTGAATCAAATAAAAGTCAAATGTATTCAGCAAAGCTAATTTAATCAAATGAAAGTCAAATGCATTCTACAAAGCTAATTGAATCAAATGAAAGTCAAACACGTTCAAGCAAGCTAATTGAATCAAATTCAAACACATTCAAACAGAATCAAATGAAAGTCAAATACATTCAAAAGCTAATTGAATCAAATGAAAGTCAAACACATTCAAACAGAGCTTTTTTAATCAAATGAAAGTCAAATGCATTTATCAAAGCTAATTGAATCGAATGAAAGTCAAACACATTCAAACAAACCTAATTGAATCCAATGAACGTCAAACACATTTAAAAAAACCTAATTGAATCAAATGAATGTCAAACACAATCAAACAAAGCTTTTTGAATCAAATGAAAATCAAATGCGTTCATCAAAGCTAATTGAATCGAATGAAAGTCAAACACATTCAAACAAACAAATTGAATCCAATAAAAGTCAAACACATTCAAACAAACCTAATTAAATTAAATGAAAGACAAAATCATTCAAGAGCTAATTGAATCAAATGAAAGTCAAACACATTCAAGAAAAGCTAATTGAATCAAATGAAAGTCAAACACATTCAAACAAATCTTCTTGAATCAAATGAAAGTCAAATGCATTCAATAAAGCTAACTGAATCAAATGAAAGTAAAACACAATTAAACAAAGCTAATTAAATCAAATGAAAGTCAAACACATTCTATATAAGCTAATTGAATCAAAGGAAAGTCAAAACATTCAAACAAAGTTTTTTGAATAAAATGAAAGTCAAATGCATTCTCAAAGCTAATTGATTCGAATGAAAGTCAAACACATTCAAATAAAGCTTTTTCAATCAAATTAAAGTCAAATGCATTCTACAAAGCTAAACGAATCAAATCAAAGTCAAACACATTCAAACAAAGCTAATTAAATCAAAATGAAAGTCAAAACACATTCAAACAAAAGCTATATGAATCAAATGAAAGTCAAATACATTTAATAAATCTAATTAAATCAAATGAAAGTCAAATGCATTGTACAAAGCTAATTGAATCAAATGAAAGTCAAACGCATTCAAACAAAGCTAATTAAATGAAAATAAAGTCAAACACATTCAAACAAAGCTTTTGAATCAAATAAAAGTCAAACACATTCAAACAAAGCTAATTAAATCAAATGAAAGTCAAATGCATTCTACAAAGCTAATTGAATCAAATGAAAGTCAAACACATTCAAGAAAAGCTAATTGAATCAAATGAAAGTCAAACACATTCAATCAAATCTTCTTGAATCAAATGAAAGTCAAATGCATTCAATAAAGCTAACTGAATCAAATGAAAGTCAAACACAATTAAACAAAGCTAATTCAATCAAATGAAAGTCAAACACATTCTATATAAGCTAATTGAATCAAAGGAAAGTCAAACACATTCAAACAGAGCTTTTTGAATAAAATGAAAGTCAAATGCATTCATCAAAGCTAATCGATCCGAACGAAAGTCAAACACATTCAAATAAAGCTTTTTCAATCAAATTAAAGTCAAATGCATTCTACAAAGCTAAACGAATCAAATCAAAGTCAAACACATTCAAACAAAGCTAATTAAATCAAATGAAAGTCAAACACATTCAAACAAAGCTATATGAATCAAATGAAAGTCAAATACATTTAATAAATCTAATTAAATCAAATGAAAGTCAAATGCATTGTACAAAGCTAATTGAATCAAATGAAAGTCAAACGCATTCAAACAAAGCTAATTAAATGAAAATAAAGTCAAACACATTCAAACAAAGCTTTTTGAATCAAATAAAAGTCAAACACATTCAAACAAAGCTAATTAAATCAAATGAAAGTCAAATGCATTCTACAAAGCTAATTGAATCAAATGAAAGTCAAACACATTCAAGAAAAGCTAATTGAATCAAATGAAAGTCAAACACATTCAATCAAATCTTCTTGAATCAAATGAAAGTCAAATGCATTCAATAAAGCTAACTGAATCAAATGAAAGTCAAACACAATTAAACAAAGCTAATTCAATCAAATGAAAGTCAAACACATTCTATATAAGCTAATTGAATCAAAGGAAAGTAAAACACATTCAAACAGAGCTTTTTGAATAAAATGAAAGTCAAATGCATTCATCAAAGCTAATTGATTCGAATGAAAGTCAAACACATTCAAATAAAGCTTTTTCAATCAAATTAAAGTCAAACGCATTCTACAAAGCTAAACGATCAAATCAAAGTCAAACACATTCAAACAAAGCTAATTAAATCAAATGAAAGTCAAACACATTCAAACAAAGCTTTCTGAATCAAATGAAAGTCAAATACATTTAATAAATCTAATTAAATCAAATGAAAGTCAAATGCATTGTACAAAGCTAATTGAATCAAATGAAAGTCAAACACATTCAAACAAAGCTAATTAAATAAAAAGAAAGTCAAACACATTCAAACAAAGCTTTTTGAATCAAATAAAAGTCAAACACTTTCAAACTAAGCTAATTAAATCAAATGAAAGTCAAACACATTCATACAAAGCTTTCTGAATCAAATGAAAGTCAAATGTATTCAACAAAGCTAATTTAATCAAATGACAGTCAAATGCATTCTACAAAGCTAATTGAATCAAATGAAAGTCAAACACGTTCAAGCAAAGCTAATTGAATCAAATGAAAGTCAAACACATTCAAACACATCTTCTTGAGTCAAATGAAAGTCAAATACATTCAATAAAGCTAATCGAATCAAATGAAAGTCAAACACATTCAAACAGAGCTTTTTTAATCAAATGAAAGTCAAATGCATTTATCAAAGCTAATTGAATCGAATGAAAGTCAAACACATTCAAACAAACCTAATTGAATCCAATGAACGTCAAACACATTTAAAAAAACCTAATTGAATCAAATGAATGTCAAACACAATCAAACAAAGCTTTTTGAATCAAATGAAATTCAAATGCGCTCATCAAAGCTAATTGAATCGAATGAAAGTCAAACACATTCAAACAAACCAAATTGAATCCAATAAAAGTCAAACACATTCAAACAAACCTAATTAAATTAAATGAAAGACAAAATCATTCAAATAGAGCTTTTTGAATCAAATGAAAGTCAAATGCATTCTATAAAGCTAATTGAATCAAATGAAAGTCAACACATTCAAACTAACCTAATTGAATCCAATTTAAGACAAACACATTCAAACAAACCTAATTAAATCAAATGAAAGTCAAACATATTCAAACAGAGCGTGAACAAAGCTAATTAAATCAAATGAAAGTCAAATGCATTCTACAAAGCTAAACGAATCAAATGAAAGTCAAACACATTCAAACAAAGCTAATTAAATAAAAAGAAAGTCAAACACATTCAAACAAAGCTTTTTGAATCAAATAAAAAGTCAAACACTTTCAAACTAAGCTAATTAAATCAAATGAAAGTCAAACACATTCATACAAAGCTTTCTGAATCAAATGAAAGTCAAATGCATTCAACAAAGCTAATTTAATCAAATGAAAGTCAAATGCATTCTACAAAGCTAATTGAATCTAATGAAAGTCAAACACATTCAAGAAAAGCTAATTGAATCAAATGAAAGTCAAACACATTCAAACAAATCTTCTTGAATCAAATGAAAGTCAAATGCATTCAATAAAGCTAACTGAATCAAATGAAAGTCAAACACAATTAAACAAAGCTAATTAAATCAAATGAAAGTAAAACACATTCAAACAAAGCTTTCTGAATCAAATGAAAGTCAAATACATTTAATAAATCTAATTAAATCAAATGAAAGTCAAATGCATTGTACAAAGCTAATTGAATAAATTGAAAGTCAAACACATTCAAACAAAGCTAATTAAATAAAAAGAATGTCAAACACATTCAAACAAAGCTTGTTGAATCAAATAAAAGTCAAACACATTCAAACAAAGTGAATTAAATCAAATGAAAGTCAAACACATTCAAACAAAGCTTTCTGAATCAAACGAAAGTCAAGTACATTTAACAAAGCTAATTAAATCAAATGAAAGTCAAATGCATTGTAAAAAGCTAATTGAATCAAATGAAATTCAAACACATTCAAAAAAAGCTTCTTGAATCGAATGAAAGTCAAACACATTCAAACAAACTTAATTAAATCAAATGGAAGTCAAACACATTCAAACTGGGCTTTTTGAATCAAATGAAAGTCAAATGCATTCTATAAAGCTAATTAAATCAAATGAAAGTCAAACACATTCAAATAAAGCTTCCTGAATCAAATGAAAGTCAATTGCGTTCAACAAAGCTAATTAAATCAAATGAAAGTCAAATGCGTTCTACAAAGTTAAACGAATCAAATGAAAGTCAAACACATTCAAACAAACCTAATTAAATCAAATGAAAGTCAAACACATTCAAAACAAAGCTTTTTAAATCAAATAAAAGTCAAACACTTTCAAACTAAGCTAATTAAATCAAATGAAAGTCAAACACATTCATACAAAGCTTTCTGAATCAAATAAAAGTCAAATGTATTCAGCAAAGCTAATTTAATCAAATGAAAGTCAAATGCATTCTACAAAGCTAATTGAATCAAATGAAAGTCAAACACGTTCAAGCGAAGCTAATTGAATCAAATGAAAGTCAAACACATTCAAACACATCTTCTTGAATCAAATGAAAGTCAAATACATTCAATAAAGCTAATTGAATCAAATGAAAGTCAAACACATTCAAACAGAGCTTTTTTAATCAAATGAAAGTCAAATGCATTTATCAAAGCTAATTGAATCGAATGAAAGTCAAACACATTCAAACAAACCTAATTGAATCCAATGAACGTCAAACACATTTAAAAAAACCTAATTGAATCAAATGAATGTCAAACACAATCAAACAAAGCTTTTTGAATCAAATGAAAATCAAATGCGTTCATCAAAGCTTAATTGAATCGAATGAAAGTCAAACACATTCAAACAAACCAAATTGAATCCAATAAAAGTCAAACACATTCAAACAAACCTAATTAAATTAAATGAAAGACAAAATCATTCAAATAGAGCTAATTGAATCAAATGAAAGTCAAACACATTCAAGAAAAGCTAATTGAATCAAATGAAAGTCAAACACATTCAAACAAATCTTCTTGAATCAAATGAAAGTCAAATGCATTCAATAAAGCTAACTGAATCAAATGAAAGTAAAACACAATTAAACAAAGCTAATTAAATCAAATGAAAGTCAAACACATTCTATATAAGCTAATTGAATCAAAGGAAAGTCAAAAACATTCAAACAAAGTTTTTTGAATAAAATGAAAGTCAAATGCATTCCTCAAAGCTAATTGATTCGAATGAAAGTCAAACACATTCAAATAAAGCTTTTTCAATCAAATTAAAGTCAAATGCATTCTACAAAGCTAAACGAATCAAATCAAAGTCAAACACATTCAAACAAAGCTAATTAAATCAAATGAAAGTCAAACACATTCAAACAAAGCTATATGAATCAAATGAAAGTCAAATACATTTAATAAATCTAATTAAATCAAATGAAAGTCAAATGCATTGTACAAAGCTAATTGAATCAAATGAAAGTCAAACGCATTCAAACAAAGCTAATTAAATGAAAATAAAGTCAAACACATTCAAACAAAGCTTTTTTGAATCAAATAAAAGTCAAACACATTCAAACAAAGCTAATTAAATCAAATGAAAGTCAAATGCATTCTACAAAGCTAATTGAATCAAATGAAAGTCAAACACATTCAAGAAAAGCTAATTGAATCAAATGAAAGTCAAACACATTCAATCAAATCTTCTTGAATCAAATGAAAGTCAAATGCATTCAATAAAGCTAACTGAATCAAATGAAAGTCAAACACAATTAAACAAGCTAATTCAATCAAATGAAAGTCAAACACATTCTATATAAGCTAATTGAATCAAAGGAAAGTCAAACACATTCAAACAGAGCTTTTTGAATAAAATGAAAGTCAAATGCATTCATCAAAGCTAATCGATCCGAACGAAAGTCAAACACATTCAAATAAAGCTTTTTCAATCAAATTAAAGTCAAATGCATTCTACAAAGCTAAACGAATCAAATGAAAGTCAAACACATTCAAACAAAGCTAATTAAATCAAATGAAAGTCAAACACATTCAAACAAAGATTTCTGAATCAAATGAAAGTCAAATACATTTAATAAATTTAATTAAATCAAATGAAAGTCAAATGCATTGTACAAAGCTAATTGAATAAATTGAAAGTCAAACACATTTAAACAAAGCTAATTAAATAAAAAGAATGTCAAACACATTCAAACAAAGCTTGTTGAATCAAATAAAAGTCAAACACATTCAAACAAAGTTAATTAAATCAAATGAAACTCAAACGCATTCAAACAAAGCTTTCTGAATCAAACGAAAGTCAAGTACATTTAACAAAGCTAATTAAATCAAATAAAAGTCAAATGCATTGTAAAAAGCTAATTGAATCAAATGAAATTCAATCACATTCAAAAAAAAAGCTTTTTGAATCAAATTAAAGTCTAATGCATTCAACAAAGCTAATTGAATCAAATGAGAGGCAAACACATTCTAACAAACCTAATTGAATCCAATGAAAGTCAAACACATTCAAACAAACCTAATTGAATCAAATGAAAGTCAAACACATTCAAACAAACCTAATTGAATCGAATGAAAGTCAAACACATTCAAACAAACTTAATTAAATCAAATGGAAGTCAAACACATTCAAACTGAGCTTTTTGAATCAAATGAAAGTCAAATGCATTCTGTAAAGCTAATTGAATCAAATGAAAGTCAAACACATTCAAATAAAGCTTTCTGAATCAAATGAAAGTCAATTGCGTTCAACAAAGCTAATTAAATAAAATTAAAAGTCAAATGCGTTCTACCAAAGTTAAACGAATCAAATGAAAGTCAAACACATTCAAACGAACCTAATTGAATCAAATGAAAGTCAAACACATTCAAACAAAGCTTTTTGAATCAAATAAAAGTCAAACACTTTCAAACTAAGCTAATTAAATCAAATGAAAGTCAAACACATTCATACAAAGCTTTCTGAATCAAATGAAAGTCAAATGTATTCAACAAAGCTAATTTAATCAAATGAAAGTCAAATGCCTTCTTACAAAGCTAATTGAATCAAATGAAAGTCAAACACGTTCAAGCAAAGCTAATTGAATCAAATGAAAGACAAACACATTCAAACACATCTTCTTGAATCAAATGAAAGTCAAATACATTCAATAAAGCTAATTGAATCAAATGAAAGTCAAACACATTCAAACAGAGCTTTTTTAATCAAATGAAAGTCAAATGCATTTATCAAAGCTAATTGAATCGAATGAAAGTCAAACACATTCAAACAAACCTAAATTGAATCCAATGAACGTCAAACACATTTAAAAAAACCTAATTGAATCAAATGAATGTCAAACACAATCAAACAAAGCTTTTTGAATCAAATGAAAAATCAAATGCGTTCATCAAAGCTAATTGAATCGAATGAAAGTCAAACACATTCAAACAAACCAAAATAGAATCCAATAAAAGTCAAAACACATTCAAACAAACCTAATTAAATTAAATGAAAGACAAAATCATTCAAATAGAGCTTTTTGAATAAAATGAAAGTCAAATGCATTCTATAAAGCTAATTGAATCAAATGAAAGTCAACACATTCAAACTAACCTAATTGAACCCAATGAAAGACAAACACATCACAAACCTAATTGAATCAAATGAAAGTCAAACACATTCAAACAGAGCGTTAACAAAGCTAATTAAATCAAATGAAAGTCAAATGCATTCTACAAAGCTAATTGAATCAAATGAAAGTCAAACACGTTCAAGCAAAGGTAATTTAATCAAATGAAAGTCAAACACATTCAAAGAAAGCTAATTGAATCAAATGATAGTCAGAAAGCTAATTGAATCAATGAAATTCAAACACATTCAAACAAAGCTTTTTGAATCAAATAAAAGTCAAACACATTCAAACAAAGCTAATTAAATCAAATGAAAGTCAAACACATTCCAACAAAGCTTTCTGAATCAAATGAGAGACAAATGCATTCAACAAAGCTAATTTAATCAAATGAAAGTCAAATGCATTCTACAAAGCTAATTGAATCAAATGAAAGTCAAACACATTCAAGAAAAGCTTATTGAATCAATTGAAAGTCAAACACATTCAAACAAATCTTCTTGAATCAAATGAAAGTCAAATGCATTCAATAAAGCTAACTGAATCAAATGAAAGTCAACACAAACAAATTAATTAAATCAAATGAAAGTCAAACACATTCTATAAGCTAATTGAATCAAAGGAAAGTCAAACACATTCAAACAGAGCTTTTTGAATAAAATGAAAGTCAAATACATTCATCAAAGCTAATCGATTCGAATGAAAGTCAAACACATTCAAATAAAGCTTTTCCAATCAAATTAAAGTCAAATGCATTCTACAAAAGCTAAACGAATCAAATGAAAGTCAAACACATTTAAACAAAGCTAATTACATCCAATGAAAGTCAAACACATTCAAACAAAGCTTTCTGAATCAAATGAAAGTCAAATACATTTAATAAATCTAATTAAATCAAATGAAAGTCAAATGCATTGTACAAAGCTAATTGAATCAAATGAAAATCAAAACATTCAAACAAAGCTAATTAAATAAAAAGAAAGTCAAACACATTCAAACAAAGCTTTTTGAATCAAATAAAAGTCAAACACTTTCAAACTAAGCTAATTAAATCAAATGAAAGTCAAACACATTCATACAAAGCTTTCTGAATAAAAGAAAGTCAAATGTATTCAACAAAGCTAATTTAATCAAATGAAAGTCAAATGCATTCTGCAAAGCTAATTGAATCAAATGAAAGTCAAACACGTTCAAGCAAAGCTAATTGAATCAAATGAAAGTCAAACACATTCCAACAAAGCTTTCTGAATCAAATGAGAGTCAAATGCATTCAACAAAGCTAATTTAATCAAATGAAAGTCAAATGCATTCTACAGAGCTAATTGAATCAAATGAAAGTCAAACATTCAAGAAAAGCTAATTGAATCAAATGAAAATCAAACACATTCAAACAAATCTTCTTGAATCAAATCAAATGCATTCAATAAAGCTAACTGAATCAAATGAAAGTCAAACACAATTAAACAAAGCTAATTAAATCAAATGAAAGTCAAACACATTCTATATAAGCTAATTAAATCAAAGGAAAGTCAAACGCATTCAAACAGAGCTTTTTGAATAAAATCAAAGTCAGATGCATTCATCAAAGCTAATTGATTCGAATGAAAGTCAAACACATTCAAATAAAGCTTTTTCAATCAAATTAAAGTCAAATGCATTCTACAAAGCTAAACGAATCAAATCAAAGTCAAACACATTCAAACAAAGCTAATTAAATCAAATGAAAGTCAAACACATTGAAATAAAGCTTTCTGAATCAAATGAAAGTCAAATACATTTAATAAATCTAATTAAATCAAATGAAAGTCAAATGCATTGTACAAAGCTAATTGAATCAAATGAAGTCAAACACATCAAACTAAAAATAAAAAGAAAGTCAAACACATTCAAATTAAGCTTGTTGAATCAAATAAAAGTCAAACACATTCAAACAAAGTTAATTAAATCAAATGAAAGTCAAACACATTCAAACAAAGCTTTCTGAATCAAACGAAAGTCAAGTACATTTAACAAAGCTAATTAAATCAAATGAAAGTCAAATGCATTGTAAAAAGCTAATTGAATCAATGAAATCAAACACATTCAAAAAAAGCTTTTTGAATCAAATTAAAGTCGAATGCGTTCAACAAAGCTAATTGAATCAAATGAGAGGCAAACACATTT
>NW_018745227.1:0-22846 GCF_001683475.1 Chenopodium quinoa
TTGTAGAATGTATTAGACTTTTATTTGATTTAATTAGCTTTGTTTGAATGTATTTGACTTTCATTTGATTCAAATAGTTTTGTTTGAATGTGTTTGACTTTCATTTGATTCAAATAGCTTTGTTTGAATGTGTTTGACTTTTATTTGATTCAATTAGCTTTGTAGAATGTATTTGACTTTCATTTGATTAAAATAGCGTTGTTTGAATGTGCTTGACTTTCATCTAATTCAATTAGCTTTGTTTGAATGTGTGTGACTTTCATTTGATTCAATTAGCTTTGTTGAATGTATTTGACTTTCATTTGATTCAAATAGCTTTGTTTGAATGCGTTTAACTTTCATTTGATTCAATTAGCTTTGTAGAATACATTTCACTTTCATTTAATTTAAACAACTTTGTTTGAATGTGTTTGACTTTCATTTGACTCAAATAGCTTTATTTTGCGTTTGACTTTCATTTGAAACAATTAGCTTTGTAGAACGTATTTGACTTTCATTTAATTCAAATAGCTTTGTTTGAATGTGTTTGACTTTCATTTGAGTCAATTAGCTTTGTAGAATGTATTTGACTTTCATTTGATTAAAATAGCTTTGTTTGAATGTGCTTGACTTTCATTTGATTCATTTAGCTTTGTTTGAATGTTTGACTTTCATTTGATTCAATTAGCTTTGTTTGAATGTGTTTTGACTTCATTTGATTCAATTAGCTTTGTTTGAATATGTTTGACTTTCATTTGATTCAATTAGCTTTGTAGAATGTATTTGACTCTCATTTGATTCAAATAGCTTTGTTTGAATGCGTTTAACTTTCATTTGATTCAATTAGCTTAGTAGAATACATTTCACTTTCATTCAATTTAAACAACTTTGTTTGAATGTATTCGACTTTCATTTGACTCAAATAGCTTTATTTGATTGCGTTTGACTTTCATTTGATACAATTAGCTTTTTAGAACTTATTTGACTTTCATTTGATTCAAATAGCTTTGTTTTATTGTGTTTGACATTCATTTGATTCCATCAGCTTTGTAGAATATCTTTGACTTTCAATTGATTCAAATAGCTTTGTTTTGAATGTGTATGACTTTCATTTGATTCTATTAGCTTTGTAGAATGTATTTGACTTTCATTTGATTCGAAATCTTTGTTTCAATGTGTTTGACTTTAATTTGATTCAATTAGCTTTGTTTGAATGTGTTTGACTTTAATTTTATTCAATTAGCGTTGTAGAATGTATTAGACTTTTATTTGATTTAATTAGCTTTGTTTGAATGTATTTGACTTTCATTTGATTCAAATAGCTTTGTTTGAATGTGTTTGACTTTAATTTGATTCAAATAGCTTTGTTTGAATGTGTTTGACTTTTATTTGATTCAATTAGCTTTGTAGAATGTATTTGACTTTCATTTGATTAATATAGCTTTTGTTGAATGTGCTTGACTTTCATTTGATTCAATTAGCTTCGTTTGAATGTGTTTGACTTTCATTTGATTCAATTAGCTTTGTTGAATGTATTTGACTTTCATTTGATTCAATTAGCATTGTTTGAATGTGTTTGACTTTCATTTGATTCAATTAGCTTTGTTGAATGTATTTGACTTTCATTTGATTCAAATAGCTTTGTTTGAATGCGTTTAACTTTCATTTGATTCAATTAGCTTTGTAGAATACATTTCACTTTCATTCAATTTAAACAACTTTGTTTGAATGTGTTTGACTTTCATTTGACTCAAATAGCTTTATTTGATTGCGTTTGACTTTCATTTGATACAATTAGCTTTTTAGAACTTATTTGACTTTCATTTGATTCAAATAGCTTTGTTTTATTGTGTTTGACATTCATTTGATTCCATCAGCTTTGTAAATATCTTTGACTTTCAATTGATTCAAATAGCTTTGTTTGAATGTGTATGACTTTCATTTGATTCAATTAGCTTTGTAGAATGTATTTGACTTTCATTTGATTCGAAATCTTTGTTTCAATGTGTTTGACTTTCATTTGATTCAATTAGCTTTGTTTGAATGTGTTTGACTTTAATTTATTCAATTAGCGTTGTAGAATGTATTAGACTTTTATTTGATTTAATTAGCTTTGTTTGAATGTATTTGACTTTCATTTGATTCAAATAGTTTTGTTTGAATGTGTTTGATTTGATTCTTTGTCTTTTATTTGATTCAATTAGCTTTGTAGAATGTATTTGACTTTCATTTGATTAAAATAGCGTTGTTTGAATGTGCTTGACTTTCATTAATTCAATTAGCTTTGTTTGAATGTGTGTGACTTTCATTTGATTCAATTAGCTTTGTTGAATGTATTTGACTTTCATTTGATTCAAATAGCTTTGTTTGAATGCGTTTAACTTTCATTTGATTCAATTAGCTTTGTAGAATACATTTCACTTTCATTTAATTTAAAACTTTGTTTGAATGTGTTTGACTTTCATTTGACTCAAATAGCTTTATTTAATTGCGTTTGACTTTCATTTGAAACAATTAGCTTTGTAGAACGTATTTGACTTTCATTTGATTCAAATAGCTTTGTTTGAATGTGTTTGACTTTCATTTGATCAATTAGCTTTGTAAATGTATTTGACTTTCATTTGATTAAAATAGCTTTGTTTGAATGTGCTTGACTTTCATTTGATTCATTTAGCTTTGTTTGAATGTGTTTGACTTTCATTTGATTCAATTAGCTTTGTTTGAATGTGTTTGACTTTCATTTGATTCAATTAGCTTTGTTTGAATATGTTGACTTTCATTTGATTCAATTAGCTTTGTAGAATGTATTTGACTCTCATTTGATTCAAATAGCTTTGTTTGAATGCGTTTAACTTTCATTTGATTCAATTAGCTTTGTAGAATACATTTCACTTTCATTTTTTTAAACAACTTTGTTTGAATGTATTTGACTTTCATTTGACTCAAATAGCTTTATTTGATTGCGTTTGACTTTCATTTGATACAATTAGCTTTTTAGAACTTATTTGACTTTCATTTGATTCAAATAGCTTTGTTTTATTGTGTTTGACATTCATTTGATTCCATCAGCTTTGTAGAATATCTTTGACTTTCAATTGATTCAAATAGCTTTGTTTGAATGTGTATGACTTTCATTTGATTCATTAGCTTTGTAGAATGTATTTGACTTTCATTTGATTCGAAATCTTTGTTTCAATGTGTTTGACTTTATTTGATTCAATTAGCTTTGTTTGAATGTGTTTGACTTGCGTTGTACTTTTATTTGATTTAATTAGCTTTTTGAATGTATTTTGACTTTCATTTGATTCAAATAGCTTTGTTTGAATGACTTTGATTCAAATAGCTTTGTTTGAATGTGTTTGACTTTTATTTGATTCAATTAGCTTTGTAGAATGTATTTGACTTTCATTTGATTAAAATAGCGTTTGTTTGAATGTGCTTGACTTTCATCTGATTCAATTAGCTTTGTTTGAATGTGTGTGACTTTCATTTGATTCAATTAGCTTTGTTGAATGTATATGACTTTCATTTGATTCAAATAGCTTTGTTTGAATGCGTTTAACTTTCATTTGATTCAATTAGCTTTGTAGAAAACATTTCACTTTCATTTAATTTAAACAACTTTGTTTGAATGTGTTTGACTTTCATTTGACTCTAATAGCTTTATTTTGATTGCGTTTGACTTTCATTTGATACAATTAGCTTTGTTAGAACGTATTTGACTTTCATTTAATTCAAATAGCTTTTGTTTTGAATGTGTTTGACTTTCATTTGATTCAATTAGCTTTGTAGAATGTATTTGACTTTCATTTGATTAAAATAGCTTTGTTTGAATGTGCTTGACTTTCATTTGATTCAATTAGCTTTGTTTGAATGTGTTTGACTTTCATTTGATTCAATTAGCTTTGTTTGAATGTGTTTGACTTTCATTTGATTCAAATAGCTTTGTTTGAATGTGTTTGACTTTTATTTGATTCAATTAGCTTTGTAGAATGTATTTGACTTTCATTTGATTAAAATAGCGTTGTTTGAATGTGCTTGACTTTCATCTAATTCAATTAGCTTTGTTTGAATGTGTGTGACTTTCATTTGATTCAATTAGCTTTGTTGAATGTATTTGACTTTCATTTGATTCAAATAGCTTTGTTTGAATGCGTTTAACTTTCATTTGATTCAATTAGCTTTGTAGAATACATTTCACTTTCATTTAATTTAAACAACTTTGTTTGAATGTGTTTGACTTTCATTTGACTCAAATAGCTTTATTTAATTGCGTTTGACTTTCATTTGAAACAATTAGCTTTGTAGAACGTATTTGACTTTTCATTTAATTCAAATAGCTTTGTTTGAATGTGTTTGACTTTCATTTTGAGTCAATTAGCTTTGTAGAATGTATTTGACTTTCATTTGATTAAAATAGCTTTGTTTTGAATGTGCTTTGACTTTCATTTGATTCATTTAGCTTTGTTTGAATGTGTTTGACTTTCATTTGATTCAATTAGCCTTTGTTTGAATGTGTTTGACTATCATTTGATTCAATTAGCTTTGTTTGAATATGTTTGACTTTCATTTGATTCAATTAGCTTTGTAGAATGTATTTGACTCTCATTTGATTCAAATAGCTTTGTTTGAATGCGTTTAACTTTCATTTGATTCAATTAGCTTAGTAGAATACATTTCACTTTCATTCAATTTAAACAACTTTGTTTGAATGTATTCGACTTTCATTTGACTCAAATAGCTTTATTTGATTGCGTTTGACTTTCATTTGATACAATTAGCTTTTTAGAACTTATTTGACTTTCATTTGATTCAAATAGCTTTTGTTTTATTGTGTTTGACATTCATTTGATTCCATCAGCTTTGTAGAATATCTTTGACTTTCAATTGATTCAAATAGCTTTGTTTGAATGTGTATGACTTTCATTTGATTCTATTAGCTTTGTAGAATGTATTTGACTTTCATTTGATTCGAAATCTTTGTTTCAATGTGTTTGACTTTAATTTGATTCAATTAGCTTTGTTTGAATGTGTTTTGACTTTAATTTTATTCAATTAGCGTTGTAGAATGTATTAGACTTTTATTTGATTTAATTAGCTTTGTTTTGAATGTATTTGACTTTCATTTGATTCAAATGCTTTGTTTGAATGTGTTTGACTTTCATTTGATTCAAATAGCTTTGTTTGAATGTGTTTGACTTTTATTTGATTCAATTAGCTTTGTAGAATGTATTTGACTTTCATTTGATTAAAATAGCGTTTGTTTGAATGTGCTTGACTTTCATTTGATTCAATTAGCTTTGTTTGAAATGTGTGTGACTTTCATTTGATTCAATTAGCTTTGTTGAATGTATATGACTTTCATTTGATTAAAATAGCGTTGTTTGAATGTGCTTGACTTTCATCTGATTCAATTAGCTTTGTTTGAATGTGTGTGACTTTCATTTGATTCAATTAGCTTTGTAGAATGTATTTTGACTTTCATTTGATTAAAATAGCTTTGTTTGAATGTGCTTGACTTTCATTTGATTCAATTAGCTTTGTTTTGAATGTGTTTGACTTTCATTTGATTCAATTAGCTTTGTTTGAATGTGTTTGACTTTTATTTGATTCAAATAGCTTTGTTTGAATGTGTTTGACTTTTATTTGATTCAATTAGCTTTGTAGAATGTATTTGACTTTCATTTGATTAAAATAGCGTTGTTTGAATGTGCTTGACTTTCATCTAATTCAATTAGCTTTGTTTGAATGTGTGTGACTTTCATTTGATTCAATTAGCTTTGTTGAATGTATTTGACTTTCATTTGATTCAATTAGCTTTGTTTGAATGCGTTTAACTTTTCATTTGATTTAATTAGCTTTGTAGAATTATCATTTCACTTTCATTTAATTTAAACAACTTTGTTTGAATGTGTTTGACTTTCATTTGACTCAAATAGCTTTATTTAATTGCGTTTGACTTTCATTTGAAACAATTAGCTTTGTAGAACGTATTTGACTTTCATTTAATTCAAATAGCTTTGTTTGAATGTGTTTGACTTTCATTTGAGTCAATTAGCTTTGTAGAATGTATTTGACTTTCATTTGATTAAAATAGCTTTGTTTGAATGTGCTTGACTTTCATTTGATTCATTTAGCTTTGTTTGAATGTGTTTGACTTTCATTTGATTCAATTAGCTTTGTTTGAATGTGTTTGACTATCATTTGATTCAATTAGCTTTGTTTGAATATGTTTGACTTTCATTTGATTCAATTAGCTTTGTAGAATGTATTTGACTCTCATTTGATTCAAATAGCTTTGTTTGAATGCATTTAACTTTCATTTGATTCAATTAGCTTTGTAGAATACATTTCACTTTCATTCAATTTAAACAACTTTGTTTGAATGTGTTTGACTTTCATTTGACTCAAATAGCTTTTTTTGACTGCGTTTGACTTTCATTTGATACAATTAGCTTTTTAGAACTTATTTGACTTTCATTTGATTCAAATAGCTTTGTTTTATTGTGTTTGACATTCATTTGATTCCATCAGCTTTATAGAATATCTTTGACTTTCAATTGATTCAAATAGCTTTGTTTGAATGTGTATGACTTTCATTTGATTCAATTAGCTGTGTAGAATGTATTTGACTTTCATTTGATTCGAAATCTTTGTTTCAATGTGTTTGACTTTCATTTGATTCAATTAGCTTTGTTTGAATGTGTTTGACTTTAATTTTATTCAATTAGCGTTGTAGAGTGTATTAGACTTTTATTTGATTTAATTAGCTTTGTTTGAATGTATTTGACTTTCATTTGATTCAAATAGCTTTGTTTGAATGTGTTTGACTTTCATTTGATTCAAATAGCTTTGTTTGAATGTGTTTGACTTTTATTTGATTCAATTAGCTTTGTAGAATATCTTTGACTTTCAATTGATTCAAATAGCTTTGTTTGAATGTGTATGACTTTCATTTGATTCAATTAGCTTTATAGAATGTATTTGACTTTCAGTTGATTCAAATAGCTTTGTTTGAATGTGTTTGACTTTCATTTGAATCAATTAGCTTTGTAGAATGTATTTGACTTTCATTTGATTAATATAGCTTTGTCTGAATGTGCTTGACTTTCATTTGATTCAATTAGTTTCGTTTGAATGTGTTTGACTTTCATTTGATTCAATTAGCTTTGTTGAATGTATTTGACTTTCAATGATTCAATTAGCTTTGTTTGAATGTGTTTGACTTTCATTTGATTCAATTAGCTTTGTAGAATGTATTTGACTTTCATTTGATTCAAATAGCTTTGTTTGAATGCGTTTAACTTTCATTTGATTCAATTAGCTTTGTAGAATACAGTTCACTTTCTTTCAATTTAAACTACTTTATTTGAATGTGTTTGACTTTCATTTGACTCAAATAGCTTTATTTGATTGCGTTTGACTTTCATTTGATACAATTAGCTTTTTAAAACTTATTTGACTTTCATTTGATTCAAATAGCTTTGTTTTATTGTGTTTGACATTCATTTGATTCCATCAGCTTTGTAGAATATCTTTGACTTTCAATTGATTCAAATAGCTTTGTTTGAATGTGTATGACTTTCATTTGATTCAATTAGCTTTGTAGAATGTATTTGACTTTCATTTGATTCGAAATCTTTGTTTCAATGTGTTTGACTTTCATTTGATTCAATTAGCTTTGTTTGAATGTGTTTAACTTTAATTTTATTCAATTAGCGTTGTAGAATGTATTAGACTTTTATTTGATTTAATTAGCTTTGTTTGAATGTATTTGACTTTCATTTGATTCAAATAGCTCTGTTTGAATGTGTTTGACTTTCATTTGATTCAAATAGCTTTGTTTGAATGTGTTTAACTTTTATTTGATTCAATTAGCTTTGTAGAATATCTTTGACTTTCAATTTATTCAAATAGCTTTGTTTGAATGTGTATGACTTTCATTTGATTCAATTAGCTTTATAGAATGTATTTGACTTTCGGTTGATTCAAATAGCTTTGTTTGAATGTGTTTGACTTTCATTTGAATCAATTAGCTTTGTAGAACTTATTTGACTTTCATTTGATTAATATAGCTTTGTTTGAATGTGCTTGACTTTCATTTGATTCAATTAGCTTCGTTTGAATGTGTTTGACTTTCATTTGATTCAATTAGCTTTGTTGAATGTATTTGACTTTCATTTGATTCAATTAGCTTTGTTTGAATGTGTTTGACTTTCATTTGATTCAATTAGCTTTGTAGAATGTATTTGACTTTCATTTGATTCAAATAACTTTGTTTGAATGCGTTTAACTTTCATTTGATTCAATTAGCTTTGTAGAATACATTTCACTTTCATTCAATTTAAACAACTTTGTTTGAATGTGTTTGACTTTCATTTGACTCAAATAGCTTTATTTGATTGCGTTTGACTTTCATTTGATACAATTAGCTTTTTAGAACTTATTTGACTTTCATTTGATTCAAATAGCTTTGTTTTATTGTGTTTGACATTCATTTGATTCCATCAGCTTTGTAGAATATCTTTGACTTTCAATTGATTCAAATAGCTTTGTTTGAATGTGTATGACTTTCATTTGATTCAATTAGCTTTGTAGAATGTATTTGACTTTCATTTGATTCGAAATCTTTGTTTCAATGTGTTTGACTTTCATTTGATTCAATTAACTTTGTTTGAATGTGTTTGACTTTAATTTTATTCAATTAGCATTGTAGAATGTATTACACTTTTATTTGATTTAATTAGCTTTGTTTGAATGTATTTGACTTTCATTTGATTCAAATAGCTTTGTTTGAATGTGTTTGACTTTCATTTGATTCAAATAGCTTTGTTTGAATGTGTTTGACTTTTATTTGATTCAATTAGCTTTGTAGAATATATTTGACTTTCAATTGATTCAAATAGCTTTGTTTGAATGTGTATGACTTTCATTTGATTCAATTAACTTTATAGAATGTTTTTGACTTTCAGTTGATTCAAATAGCTTTGTTTGAATGTGTTTGACTTTCATTTGAATCAATTAGCTTTATAGAATGTATTTGACTTTCATTTGATTAATATAGCTTTGTTTGAATGTGCTTGACTTTCATTTGATTCAATTAGCTTCGTTTGAATGTGTTAGACTTTCATTTGATTCAATTAGCTTTGTTGAATGTATTTGACTTTCATTTGATTCAATTAGCTTTGTTTGAATGTGTTTGACTTTCATTTGATTCAATTAGCTTTGTAGAATGTATTTGACTTTCATTTGATTCAAATAGCTTTGTTTGAATGCGTTTAACTTTCATTTGATTCAATTAGCTTTGTAGAATACATTTCACTTTCATTCAATTTAAACAACTTTGTTTGAATGTGTTTGACTTTCATTTGACTCAAATAGCTTTATTTGATTGCGTTTGACTTTCATTTGATACAATTAGCTTTTTAGAACTTATTTGACTTTCATTTGATTCAAATAGCTTTGTTTTATTGTGTTTGACATTCATTTGATTCCATCAGCTTTGTAGAATATCTTTGACTTTCAATTGATTCAAATAGCTTTGTTTGAATGTGTATGACTTTCATTTGATTCTATTAGCTTTGTAGAATGTATTTGACTTTCATTTGATTCGAAATCTTTGTTTCAATGTGTTTGACTTTAATTTGATTCAATTAGCTTTGTTTGAATGTGTTTGACTTTAATTTTATTCAATTAGCGTTGTAGAATGTATTAGACTTTTATTTGATTTAATTAGCTTTGTTTGAATGTATTTGACTTTCATTTGATTCAAATAGCTTTGTTTGAATGTGTTTGACTTTCATTTGATTCAAATAGCTTTGTTTGAATGTGTTTGACTTTTATTTGATTCAATTAGCTTTGTAGAATGTATTTGACTTTCATTTGATTAAAATAGCGTTGTTTGAATGTGCTTGACTTTCATCTGATTCAATTAGCTTTGTTTGAATGTGTGTGACTTTCATTTGATTCAATTAGCTTTGTTGAATGTATATGACTTTCATTTGATTCAAATAGCTTTGTTTGAATGCGTTTAACTTTCATTTGATTCAATTAGCTTTGTAGAATACATTTCACTTTCATTTAATTTAAACAACTTTGTTTGAATGTGTTTGACTTTCATTTGACTCTAATAGCTTTATTTGATTGCGTTTGACTTTCATTTGATACAATTAGCTTTGTAGAACGTATTTGACTTTCATTTAATTCAAATAGCTTTGTTTGAATGTGTTTGACTTTCATTTGATTCAATTAGCTTTGTAGAATGTATTTGACTTTCATTTGATTAAAATAGCTTTGTTTGAATGTGCTTGACTTTCATTTGATTCAATTAGCTTTGTTTGAATGTGTTTGACTTTCATTTGATTCAATTAGCTTTGTTTGAATGTGTTTGACTATCATTTGATTCAATTAGCTTTGTTTGAATATGTTTGACTTTCACTTGATACAATTAGCTTTTTAGAACTTATTTGACTTTCATTTGATTCAAATAGCTTTGTTTTATTGTGTTTGACATTCATTTGATTCCATCAGCTTTGTAGAATATCTTTGACTTTCAATTGATTCAAATAGCTTTGTTTGAATGTGTATGACTTTCATTTGATTCAATTAGCTTTGTAGAATGTATTTGACTTTCATTTGATTCGAAATCTTTGTTTCAATGTGTTTGACTTTCATTTGATTCAATTAGCTTTGTTTGAATGTGTTTGACTTTAATTTTATTCAATTAGCATTGTAGAATGTATTACAGTTTTATTTGATTTAATTAGCTTTGTTTGAATGTATTTGACTTTCATTTGATTCAAATAGCTTTGTTTGAATGTGTTTGACTTTCATTTGATTCAAATAGCTTTGTTTGAATGTGTTTGACTTTTATTTGATTCAATTAGCTTTGTAGAATATCTTTGACTTTCAATTGATTCAAATAGCTTTGTTTGAATGTATATGACTTTCATTTGATTCAATTAGCTTTATAGAATGTATTTGACTTTCAGTTGATTCAAATAGCTTTGTTTGAATGTGTTTGACTTTCATTTGAATCAATTAGCTTTGTAGAATGTATTTGACTTTCATTTGATTAATATAGCTTTGTCTGAATGTGCTTGACTTTCATTTGATTCAATTAGCTTCGTTTGAATGTGTTTGACTTTCATTTGATTCAATTAGCTTTGTTGAATGTATTTGACTTTCATTTGATTCAATTAGCATTGTTTGAATGTGTTTGACTTTCATTTGATTCAATTAGCTTTGTTGAATGTATTTGACTTTCATTTGATTCAAATAGCTTTGTTTGAATGCGTTTAACTTTCATTTGATTCAA
The DNA here is from genome assembly GCF_001683475.1 of Chenopodium quinoa. Classification (NCBI taxonomy): domain Eukaryota; kingdom Viridiplantae; phylum Streptophyta; class Magnoliopsida; order Caryophyllales; family Amaranthaceae; genus Chenopodium; species Chenopodium quinoa. The sequence continues at coordinate 11,297 of NW_018745227.1, forward strand.
TTAGCTTTGTAGAATACATTTCACTTTCATTCAATTTAAACAACTTTGTTTGAATGTGTTTGACTTTCATTTGACTCAAATAGCTTTATTTGATTGCGTTTGACTTTCATTTGATACAATTAGCTTTTTAGAACTTATTTGACTTTCATTTGATTCAAATAGCTTTGTTTTATTGTGTTTGACATTCATTTGATTCCATCAGCTTTGTAGAATATCTTTGACTTTCAATTGATTCAAATAGCTTTGTTTGAATGTGTATGACTTTCATTTGATTCAATTAGCTTTGTAGAATGTATTTGACTTTCATTTGATTCGAAATCTTTGTTTCAATGTGTTTGACTTTCATTTGATTCAATTAGCTTTGTTTGAATGTGTTTGACTTTAATTTTATTCAATTAGCGTTGTAGAATGTATTAGACTTTTATTTGATTTAATTAGCTTTGTTTGAATGTATTTGACTTTCATTTGATTCAAATAGTTTTGTTTGAATGTGTTTGACTTTCATTTGATTCAAATAGCTTTGTTTGAATGTGTTTGACTTTTATTTGATTCAATTAGCTTTGTAGAATGTATTTGACTTTCATTTGATTAAAATAGCGTTGTTTGAATGTGCTTGACTTTCATCTAATTCAATTAGCTTTGTTTGAATGTGTGTGACTTTCATTTGATTCAATTAGCTTTGTTGAATGTATTTGACTTTCATTTGATTCAAATAGCTTTGTTTGAATGCGTTTAACTTTCATTTGATTCAATTAGCTTTGTAGAATACATTTCACTTTCATTTAATTTAAACAACTTTGTTTGAATGTGTTTGACTTTCATTTGACTCAAATAGCTTTATTTAATTGCGTTTGACTTTCATTTGAAACAATTAGCTTTGTAGAACGTATTTGACTTTCATTTAATTCAAATAGCTTTGTTTGAATGTGTTTGACTTTCATTTGAGTCAATTAGCTTTGTAGAATGTATTTGACTTTCATTTGATTAAAATAGCTTTGTTTGAATGTGCTTGACTTTCATTTGATTCATTTAGCTTTGTTTGAATGTGTTTGACTTTCATTTGATTCAATTAGCTTTGTTTGAATGTGTTTGACTATCATTTGATTCAATTAGCTTTGTTTGAATATGTTTGACTTTCATTTGATTCAATTAGCTTTGTAGAATGTATTTGACTCTCATTTGATTCAAATAGCTTTGTTTGAATGCGTTTAACTTTCATTTGATTCAATTAGCTTAGTAGAATACATTTCACTTTCATTCAATTTAAACAACTTTGTTTGAATGTATTCGACTTTCATTTGACTCAAATAGCTTTATTTGATTGCGTTTGACTTTCATTTGATACAATTAGCTTTTTAGAACTTATTTGACTTTCATTTGATTCAAATAGCTTTGTTTTATTGTGTTTGACATTCATTTGATTCCATCAGCTTTGTAGAATATCTTTGACTTTCAATTGATTCAAATAGCTTTGTTTGAATGTGTATGACTTTCATTTGATTCTATTAGCTTTGTAGAATGTATTTGACTTTCATTTGATTCGAAATCTTTGTTTCAATGTGTTTGACTTTAATTTGATTCAATTAGCTTTGTTTGAATGTGTTTGACTTTAATTTTATTCAATTAGCGTTGTAGAATGTATTAGACTTTTATTTGATTTAATTAGCTTTGTTTGAATGTATTTGACTTTCATTTGATTCAAATAGCTTTGTTTGAATGTGTTTGACTTTAATTTGATTCAAATAGCTTTGTTTGAATGTGTTTGACTTTTATTTGATTCAATTAGCTTTGTAGAATGTATTTGACTTTCATTTGATTAATATAGCTTTGTCTGAATGTGCTTGACTTTCATTTGATTCAATTAGCTTCGTTTGAATGTGTTTGACTTTCATTTGATTCAATTAGCTTTGTTGAATGTATTTGACTTTCATTTGATTCAATTAGCATTGTTTGAATGTGTTTGACTTTCATTTGATTCAATTAGCTTTGTTGAATGTATTTGACTTTCATTTGATTCAAATAGCTTTGTTTGAATGCGTTTAACTTTCATTTGATTCAATTAGCTTTGTAGAATACATTTCACTTTCATTCAATTTAAACAACTTTGTTTGAATGTGTTTGACTTTCATCTGACTCAAATAGCTTTATTTGATTGCGTTTGACTTTCATTTGATACAATTAGCTTTTTAGAACTTATTTGACTTTCATTTGATTCAAATAGCTTTGTTTTATTGTGTTTGACATTCATTTGATTCCATCAGCTTTGTAGAATATCTTTGACTTTCAATTGATTCAAATAGCTTTGTTTGAATGTGTATGACTTTCATTTGATTCAATTAGCTTTGTAGAATGTATTTGACTTTCATTTGATTCGAAATCTTTGTTTCAATGTGTTTGACTTTCATTTGATTCAATTAGCTTTGTTTGAATGTGTTTGACTTTAATTTTATTCAATTAGCGTTGTAGAATGTATTAGACTTTTATTTGATTTAATTAGCTTTGTTTGAATGTATTTGACTTTCATTTGATTCAAATAGTTTTGTTTGAATGTGTTTGACTTTCATTTGATTCAAATAGCTTTGTTTGAATGTGTTTGACTTTTATTTGATTCAATTAGCTTTGTAGAATGTATTTGACTTTCATTTGATTAAAATAGCGTTGTTTGAATGTGCTTGACTTTCATCTAATTCAATTAGCTTTGTTTGAATGTGTGTGACTTTCATTTGATTCAATTAGCTTTGTTGAATGTATTTGACTTTCATTTGATTCAAATAGCTTTGTTTGAATGCGTTTAACTTTCATTTGATTCAATTAGCTTTGTAGAATACATTTCACTTTCATTTAATTTAAACAACTTTGTTTGAATGTGTTTGACTTTCATTTGACTCAAATAGCTTTATTTAATTGCGTTTGACTTTCATTTGAAACAATTAGCTTTGTAGAACGTATTTGACTTTCATTTAATTCAAATAGCTTTGTTTGAATGTGTTTGACTTTCATTTGAGTCAATTAGCTTTGTAGAATGTATTTGACTTTCATTTGATTAAAATAGCTTTGTTTGAATGTGCTTGACTTTCATTTGATTCATTTAGCTTTGTTTGAATGTGTTTGACTTTCATTTGATTCAATTAGCTTTGTTTGAATGTGTTTGACTATCATTTGATTCAATTAGCTTTGTTTGAATATGTTTGACTTTCATTTGATTCAATTAGCTTTGTAGAATGTATTTGACTCTCATTTGATTCAAATAGCTTTGTTTGAATGCGTTTAACTTTCATTTGATTCAATTAGCTTAGTAGAATACATTTCACTTTCATTCAATTTAAACAACTTTGTTTGAATGTATTCGACTTTCATTTGACTCAAATAGCTTTATTTGATTGCGTTTGACTTTCATTTGATACAATTAGCTTTTTAGAACTTATTTGACTTTCATTTGATTCAAATAGCTTTGTTTTATTGTGTTTGACATTCATTTGATTCCATCAGCTTTGTAGAATATCTTTGACTTTCAATTGATTCAAATAGCTTTGTTTGAATGTGTATGACTTTCATTTGATTCTATTAGCTTTGTAGAATGTATTTGACTTTCATTTGATTCGAAATCTTTGTTTCAATGTGTTTGACTTTAATTTGATTCAATTAGCTTTGTTTGAATGTGTTTGACTTTAATTTTATTCAATTAGCGTTGTAGAATGTATTAGACTTTTATTTGATTTAATTAGCTTTGTTTGAATGTATTTGACTTTCATTTGATTCAAATAGCTTTGTTTGAATGTGTTTGACTTTAATTTGATTCAAATAGCTTTGTTTGAATGTGTTTGACTTTTATTTGATTCAATTAGCTTTGTAGAATGTATTTGACTTTCATTTGATTAAAATAGCGTTGTTTGAATGTGCTTGACTTTCATCTGATTCAATTAGCTTTGTTTGAATGTGTGTGACTTTCATTTGATTCAATTAGCTTTGTTGAATGTATATGACTTTCATTTGATTCAAATAGCTTTGTTTGAATGCGTTTAACTTTCATTTGATTCAATTAGCTTTGTAGAAAACATTTCACTTTCATTTAATTTAAACAACTTTGTTTGAATGTGTTTGACTTTCATTTGACTCTAATAGCTTTATTTGATTGCGTTTGACTTTCATTTGATACAATTAGCTTTGTAGAACGTATTTGACTTTCATTTAATTCAAATAGCTTTGTTTGAATGTGTTTGACTTTCATTTGATTCAATTAGCTTTGTAGAATGTATTTGACTTTCATTTGATTAAAATAGCTTTGTTTGAATGTGCTTGACTTTCATTTGATTCAATTAGCTTTGTTTGAATGTGTTTGACTTTCATTTGATTCAATTAGCTTTGTTTGAATGTGTTTGACTTTCATTTGATTCAAATAGCTTTGTTTGAATGTGTTTTGACTTTTATTTGATTCAATTAGCTTTGTAGAATGTATTTGACTTTCATTTGATTAAATAGCGTTGTTTGAATGTGCTTGACTTTCATCTAATTCAATTAGCTTTGTTTGAATGTGTGTGACTTTCATTTGATTCAATTAGCTTTGTTGAATGTATTTGACTTTCATTTGATTCAAATAGCTTTGTTTGAATGCGTTTAACTTTCATTTGATTCAATTAGCTTTGTAGAATACATTTCACTTTCATTTAATTTAAACAACTTTGTTTGAATGTGTTTGACTTTCATTTGACTCAAATAGCTTTATTTAATTGCGTTTGACTTTCATTTGAAACAATTAGCTTTGTAGAACGTATTTGACTTTCATTTAATTCAAATAGCTTTGTTTGAATGTGTTTGACTTTCATTTGAGTCAATTAGCTTTGTAGAATGTATTTGACTTTCATTTGATTAAAATAGCTTTGTTTGAATGTGCTTGACTTTCATTTGATTCATTTAGCTTTGTTTGAATGTGTTTGACTTTCATTTGATTCAATTAGCTTTGTTTGAATGTGTTTGACTATCATTTGATTCAATTAGCTTTGTTTGAATATGTTTGACTTTCATTTGATTCAATTAGCTTTGTAGAATGTATTTGACTCTCATTTGATTTCAAATAGCTTTGTTTGAATGCGTTTAACTTTCATTTGATTCAATTAGCTTAGTAGAATACATTTCACTTTCATTCAATTTAAACAACTTTGTTTGAATGTATTCGACTTTCATTTGACTCAAATAGCTTTATTTGATTGCGTTTTGACTTTCATTTGATACAATTAGCTTTTTAGAACTTATTTGACTTTCATTTGATTCAAATAGCTTTGTTTTATTGTGTTTGACATTCATTTGATTCCATCAGCTTTGTAGAATATCTTTGACTTTCAATTGATTCAAATAGCTTTGTTTGAATGTGTATGACTTTCATTTGATTCTATTAGCTTTGTAGAATGTATTTGACTTTCATTTGATTCGAAATCTTTGTTTCAATGTGTTTGACTTTAATTTGATTCAATTAGCTTTGTTTGAATGTGTTTGACTTTAATTTTATTCAATTAGCGTTGTAGAATGTATTAGACTTTTATATTTGATTTAATTAGCTTTGTTTGAATGTATTTGACTTTCATTTGATTCAAATAGCTTTGTTTGAATGTGTTTTGACTTTCATTTGATTCAAATAGCTTTGTTTGAATGTGTTTGACTTTTATTTGATTCAATTAGCTTTGTAGAATGTATTTGACTTTCATTTGATTAAAATAGCGTTGTTTGAATGTGCTTGACTTTCATCTGATTCAATTAGCTTTGTTTGAATGTGTGTGACTTTCATTTGATTCAATTAGCTTTGTTGAATGTATATGACTTTCATTTGATTAAAATAGCGTTGTTTGAATGTGCTTGACTTTCATCTGATTCAATTAGCTTTGTTTGAATGTGTGTGACTTTCATTTGATTCAATTAGCTTTGTAGAATGTATTTGACTTTCATTTGATTAAAATAGCTTTGTTTGAATGTGCTTGACTTTCATTTGATTCAATTAGCTTTGTTTGAATGTGTTTGACTTTCATTTGATTCAATTAGCTTTGTTTGAATGTGTTTGACTTTTATTTGATTCAAATAGCTTTGTTTGAATGTGTTTGACTTTTATTTGATTCAATTAGCTTTGTAGAATGTATTTGACTTTCATTTGATTAAAATAGCGTTGTTTGAATGTGCTTGACTTTCATCTAATTCAATTAGCTTTGTTTGAATGTGTGTGACTTTCATTTGATTCAATTAGCTTTGTTGAATGTATTTGACTTTCATTTGATTCAATTAGCTTTGTTTGAATGCGTTTAACTTTCATTTGATTTAATTAGCTTTGTAGAATACATTTCACTTTCATTTAATTTAAACAACTTTGTTTGAATGTGTTTGACTTTCATTTGACTCAAATAGCTTTATTTAATTGCGTTTGACTTTCATTTGAAACAATTAGCTTTGTAGAACGTATTTGACTTTCATTTAATTCAAATAGCTTTGTTTGAATGTGTTTGACTTTCATTTGAGTCAATTAGCTTTGTAGAATGTATTTGACTTTCATTTGATTAAAATAGCTTTGTTTGAATGTGCTTGACTTTCATTTGATTCATTTAGCTTTGTTTGAATGTGTTTGACTTTCATTTGATTCAATTAGCTTTGTTTGAATGTGTTTGACTATCATTTGATTCAATTAGCTTTGTTTGAATATGTTTGACTTTCATTTGATTCAATTAGCTTTGTAGAATGTATTTGACTCTCATTTGATTCAAATAGCTTTGTTTGAATGCATTTAACTTTCATTTGATTCAATTAGCTTTGTAGAATACATTTCACTTTCATTCAATTTAAACAACTTTGTTTGAATGTGTTTGACTTTCATTTGACTCAAATAGCTTTTTTTGACTGCGTTTGACTTTCATTTGATACAATTAGCTTTTTAGAACTTATTTGACTTTCATTTGATTCAAATAGCTTTGTTTTATTGTGTTTGACATTCATTTGATTCCATCAGCTTTATAGAATATCTTTGACTTTCAATTGATTCAAATAGCTTTGTTTGAATGTGTATGACTTTCATTTGATTCAATTAGCTGTGTAGAATGTATTTGACTTTCATTTGATTCGAAATCTTTGTTTCAATGTGGTTTGACTTTCATTTGATTCAATTAGCTTTGTTTGAATGTGTTTGACTTTAATTTTATTCAATTAGCGTTGTAGAGTGTATTAGACTTTTATTTGATTTAATTAGCTTTGTTTGAATGTATTTGACTTTCATTTGATTCAATAGCTTTGTTTGAATGTGTTTGACTTTCATTTGATTCAAATAGCTTTGTTTGAATGTGTTTGACTTTTATTTGATTCAATTAGCTTTGTAGAATATCTTTGACTTTCAATTGATTCAAATAGCTTTTGTTTGAATGTGTATGACTTTCATTTGATTCAATTAGCTTTATAGAATGTATTTGACTTTCAGTTGATTCAAATAGCTTTGTTTGAATGTGTTTGACTTTCATTTGAATCAATTAGCTTTGTAGAATGTATTTGACTTTCATTTGATTTAATATAGCTTTGTTGAATGTGCTTGACTTTCATTTGATTCAATTAGTTTCGTTTGAATGTGTTTGACTTTCATTTGATTCAATTAGCTTTGTTGAATGTATTTGACTTTCAATGATTCAATTAGCTTTGTTTGAATGTGTTTGACTTTCATTTGATTCAATTAGCTTTGTAGAATGTATTTGACTTTCATTTGATTCAAATAGCTTTGTTTGAATGCGTTTAACTTTCATTTGATTCAATTAGCTTTGTAGAATACAGTTCACTTTCTTTCAATTTAAACTACTTTTTTGAATGTGTTTGACTTTCATTTGACTCAAATAGCTTTATTTGATTGCGTTTGACTTTCATTTGATACAATTAGCTTTTTAAAACTTATTTGACTTTCATTTGATTCAAATAGCTTTGTTTTATTGTGTTTGACATTCATTTGATTCCATCAGCTTTGTAGAATATCTTTGACTTTCAATTGATTCAAATAGCTTTGTTTGAATGTGTATGACTTTCATTTGATTCAATTAGCTTTGTAGAATGTATTTGACTTTCATTTGATTGAAATCTTTGTTTCAATGTGTTTGACTTTCATTTGATTCAATTAGCTTTGTTTGAATGTGTTTAACTTTAATTTTATTCAATTAGCGTTGTAGAATGTATTAGACTTTTATTTGATTTAATTAGCTTTGTTTGAATGTATTGACTTTCATTTGATTCAAATAGCTCTGTTTGAATGTGTTTGACTTTCATTTGATTCAAATAGCTTTGTTTGAATGTGTTTAACTTTCATTTGATTCAATTAGCTTTGTAGAATATCTTTGACTTTCAATTTATTCAAATAGCTTTGTTTGAATGTGTTGACTTTCATTTGATTCAATTAGCTTTATAGAATGTATTTGACTTTCGGTTGATTCAAATAGCTTTGTTTGAATGTGTTTGACTTTCATTTGAATCAATTAGCTTTGTAGAACTTATTTGACTTTCATTTGATTAATATAGCTTTGTTTGAATGTGCTTGACTTTCATTTGATTCAATTAGCTTCGTTTGAATGTGTTTGACTTTCATTTGATTCAATTTCATTTGATTCAATTAGCTTTGTTTGAATTGTTTGACTTTCATTTGATTCAATTAGCTTTGTAGAATGTATTTGACTTTCATTTGATTCAAATAATTTGTTTGAATGCGTTTAACTTTCATTTGATTCAATTAGCTTTGTAGAATACATTTCACTTTCATTCAATTTAAACAACTTTGTTTGAATGTGTTTGACTTTCATTTGACTCAAATAGCTTTATTTGATTGCGTTTGACTTTCATTTGATACAATTAGCTTTTTTAGAACTTATTTGACTTTCATTTGATTCAAATAGCTTTGTTTTATTGTGTTTGACATTCATTTGATTCCATCAGCTTTGTAAATATCTTTGACTTTCAATTGATTCAAATAGCTTTGTTTGAATGTGTATGACTTTCATTTGATTCAATTAGCTTTGTAGAATGTATTTGACTTTCATTTGATTCGAAATCTTTGTTTCAATGTGTTTGACTTTCATTTGATTCAATTAACTTTGTTTGAATGTGTTTGACTTTAATTTTATTCAATTAGCTTGTAGAATGTATTACACTTTTATTTGATTTAATTAGCTTTGTTTGAATGTATTTGACTTTCATTTGATTCAAATAGCTTTCATTTGATTCAAATAGCTTTGTTTGAATGTGTTTGACTTTTATTTGATTCAATTAGCTTTGTAGAATATATTTGACTTTCAATTGATTCAAATAGCTTTGTTTGAATGTGTTGACTTTCATTTGATTCAATTAACTTTATAGAATGTTTTTGACTTTCAGTTGATTCAAATAGCTTTGTTTGAATGTGTTTGACTTTCATTTGAATCAATTAGCTTTATAGAATGTATTTGACTTTCATTTGATTAAATAGCTTTGTTTGAATGTGCTTGACTTTCATTTGATTCAATTAGCTTCGTTTGAATGTTTAGACTTTCATTTGATTCAATTAGCTTTGTTGAATGTATTTGACTTTCATTTGATTCAATTAGCTTTGTTTGAATGTGTTTGACTTTCATTTGATTCAATTAGCTTTGTAGAATGTATTTGACTTTCATTTGATTCAAATAGCTTTGTTTGAATGCGTTTAACTTTCATTTGATTCAATTAGCTTTGTAGAATACATTTCACTTTCATTCAATTTAAACAACTTTGTTTGAATGTGTTTGACTTTCATTTGACTCAAATAGCTTTATTTGATTGCGTTTGACTTTCATTTGATACAATTAGCTTTTTAGAACTTATTTGACTTTCATTTGATTCAAATAGCTTTGTTTTATTGTGTTTGACATTCATTTGATTCCATCAGCTTTGTAGAATATCTTTTGACTTTCAATTGATTCAAATAGCTTTGTTTGAATGTGTTGACTTTCATTTGATTCTATTAGCTTTGTAGAATGTATTTGACTTTCATTTGATTCGAAATCTTTGTTTCAATGTGTTTGACTTTAATTTGATTCAATTAGCTTTGTTTGAATGTGTTTGACTTTAATTTTATTCAATTAGCGTTGTAGAATGTATTAGACTTTTATTTGATTTAATTAGCTTTGTTTGAATGTATTTGACTTTCATTTGATTCAAATAGCTTTGTTTGAATGTGTTTGACTTTCATTTGATTCAATAGCTTTGTTTGAATGTGTTTGACTTTTATTTGATTCAATTAGCTTTGTAGAATGTATTTTGACTTTCATTTGATTAAAATAGCGTTTGTTTGAATGTGCTTGACTTTCATCTGATTCAATTAGCTTTGTTTGAATGTGTGTGACTTTCATTTGATTCAATTAGCTTTGTTGAATGTATGACTTTCATTTGATTCAAATAGCTTTGTTTGAATGCGTTTAACTTTCATTTGATTCAATTAGCTTTGTAGAATACATTTCACTTTCATTTAATTTAAACAACTTTGTTTGAATGTGTTTGACTTTCATTTGACTCTAATAGCTTTATTTGATTGCGTTTGACTTTCATTTGATACAATTAGCTTTGTAGAACGTATTTGACTTTCATTTAATTCAAATAGCTTTGTTTGAATGTGTTTGACTTTCATTTGATTCAATTAGCTTTGTAGAATGTATTTGACTTTCATTTGATTAAAATAGCTTTGTTTGATGTGCTTGACTTTCATTTGATTCAATTAGCTTTGTTTGAATGTGTTTGACTTTCATTTGATTCAATTAGCTTTGTTTGAATGTGTTTGACTATCATTTGATCAATTAGCTTTGTTTGAATATGTTTGACTTTCACTTGATACAATTAGCTTTTTAGAACTTATTTGACTTTCATTTGATTCAAATAGCTTTGTTTTATTGTGTTTGACATTCATTTGATTCCATCAGCTTTGTAGAATATCTTTGACTTTCAATTGATTCAAATAGCTTTGTTTGAATGTGTATGACTTTCATTTGATTCAATTAGCTTTGTAGAATGTATTTGACTTTCATTTGATTCGAAATCTTTGTTTCAATGTGTTTGACTTTCATTTGATTCAATTAGCTTTGTTTGAATGTGTTTGACTTTAATTTTATTCAATTAGCATTGTAGAATGTATTACAGTTTTATTTGATTTAATTAGCTTTGTTTGAATGTATTTGACTTTCATTTGATTCAAATAGCTTTGTTTGAATGTGTTTGACTTTCATTTGATTCAAATAGCTTTGTTTGAATGTGTTTGACTTTTATTTGATTCAATTAGCTTTGTAGAATATCTTTGACTTTCAATTGATTCAAATAGCTTTGTTTGAATGTGTATGACTTTCATTTGATTCAATTAGCTTTATAGAATGTATTTGACTTTCAGTTGATTCAAATAGCTTTGTTTGAATGTGTTTGACTTTCATTTGAATCAATTAGCTTTGTAGAATGTATTTGACTTTCATTTGATTAATATAGCTTTGTCTGAATGTGCTTGACTTTCATTTGATTCAATTAGCTTCGTTTGAATGTGTTTGACTTTCATTTGATTCA
>NW_018745228.1:0-20785 GCF_001683475.1 Chenopodium quinoa
AAAGATTTGTTTGAATGTGTTTTGACTTTTCATATGATTTCAATATAAGTTGTTTGAAATGCATTTTGACAATCATTTGATTCAAAAAGCTATGTTTGAATTTTGTTTGACTTTCACTTGATTCAATTAGCTTTTTTTGAAATCATTTGACTTCTTTTGAATTCAAAAAGCTTTGTTGAATGTGTTTGATTTTCACTTTATTTAATATGCTTGTTTTGAATGTGGTTAACTTTCATTTGATTCAATTAGCTTTGTTTGAATGTGGTTGACTTTCATTTGATTCAATTAGGTTTGTTAGAATGCCATTGACTTTCGTTTGATTTAATTAGGTTTGTTAGAATGCCATTGACTTTCATTTGATTCAATTAGCTTTGTTGAATGCATATGACTTTCATTTGATTCAAAAAGCTTTGTTTGAATGTGTTTGACTCTCATTTGATTCAATTAGCATCGTTGAACGCATTTGACAGTCATTTGATTCAAAAAGCTTTGTTTGAATTACCTAGACTTTCACTTGATTCAATTAGCTTTTTTGAATGGATTTAACTTTCATTTGATTTAAAAAGCTTTGTTTAAATGTGTTTGACTTTCACTTGATTTAATTACTTTTTTTTAATTGCATTTGACTTTCAGTTGATTCAAAAAGATTTGTTTGAATGTGCTTGACTTTCATATGATTCAATTAGCATCGTTGAACGGATTTGACAATCATTTGATTCAAAAAGCTTTGTTTGACTTTCACTTGATTCAAATCGCTATTTTGAATGCATTTGAATTTCATTTGATTGAAAAAGCTTTGTTTGAATGTGTTTGATTTTTATTTGATTAAATTAGCTTTGTTTGAATGTGATTGACTTTCATTTGAATCAATTAGCTTTGTTTAATGCATTTGACTTTCATTTAATTCAAAAAGCTTTGTTTGAATGTGTTTGACTTTAATTTGATTCAAATAGCTTTGTTTGAATGATTTTGACTTTCACTTGATTTAAATACCTTTTTTGAATGCGTTTGACTTTCATCTGATTCAAATAGCATTTCTTGAATGTGTTTGACTTTCATTTGGTTCAAATAGCTTTGTTTAAATGTGTTTGACTTTCATTTGATTCAATTAGCTTTGCTTGAATGTGGTTAACTTTCAATTGAGTCAATTTGCTTTGTTGAATGCATTTGACTTTCATTTGATTCAAAAAGTTTTGTTTGACTGTCATATGATTCAATTAGCCTCGTTGAATGCATTTGACAATCATTTGATTCAAAAAGCTTTGTTTGAATTCTTTGGACTTTTACTTGATTCAATTAGCTTTTTTCAAAGCATTTGACTTTCATATGATTTAATTAGCTTTGTTTGAATGTTTTTGACTTTCATTTGATGCAATTAGCTTTGTCTGAATGTGTTTGACTTTCGTTTGATTTAATTATCTTTTTTGAATGCATTTGACTTTCATTTGATTCAGATAGCATTGTTTGAATGTGTTTGACTTTCATTTGATTCAAATAGCTTTGTTTGAATGTGTTTGCCTTCCATTGGATTTAATTAGCTTTGTTTGAATGTGGTTGACTTTTAATTGATTCAATTTGATCTGTTGAATGCATTTGACTTTCATTTGATTCAAAAAGATTTGTTTGAATGTGTTTGACTTTCATATGATTCAATTAGTATCGTTGAATGCATTTGACAATCATTTGATTCAAAAAGCTATGTTTGAATTTGTTTGACTTTCACTTGATTCAATTAGCTTTTTTGAAATCATTTGACTTTCTTTTGATTCAAAAAGCTTTGTTTGAATGTGTTTGATTTTCACTTGATTTAATATGCTTTGTTTGAATGTGGTTAACTTTCATTTGATTCAATTAGCTTTGTTTGAATGTGGTTGACTTTCATTTGATTCAATTAGGTTTGTTAGAATGCCATTGACTTTCGTTTGATTTAATTAGGTTTGTTAGAATGCCATTGACTTTCATTTGATTCAATTAGCTTTGTTGAATGCATATGACTTTCATTTGATTCAAAAAGCTTTGTTTGAATGTGTTTGACTCTCATTTGATTCAATTAGCATCGTTGAACGCATTTGACAGTCATTTGATTCAAAAAGCTTTGTTTGAATTACCTAGACTTTCACTTGATTCAATTAGCTTTTTTGAATGGATTTAACTTTCATTTGATTTAAAAAGCTTTGTTTAAATGTGTTTGACTTTCACTTGATTTAATTACTTTTTTTTAATTGCATTTGACTTTCAGTTGATTCAAAAAGATTTGTTTGAATGTGCTTGACTTTCATATGATTCAATTAGCATCGTTGAACGGATTTGACAATCATTTGATTCAAAAAGCTTTGTTTGACTTTCACTTGATTCAAATCGCTATTTTGAATGCATTTGAATTTCATTTGATTGAAAAAGCTTTGTTTGAATGTGTTTGATTTTTATTTGATTAAATTAGCTTTGTTTGAATGTGATTGACTTTCATTTGAATCAATTAGCTTTGTTTAATGCATTTGACTTTCATTTAATTCAAAAAGCTTTGTTTGAATGTGTTTGACTTTAATTTGATTCAAATAGCTTTGTTTGAATGATTTTGACTTTCACTTGATTTAAATACCTTTTTTGAATGCGTTTGACTTTCATCTGATTCAAATAGCATTTCTTGAATGTGTTTGACTTTCATTTGGTTCAAATAGCTTTGTTTAAATGTGTTTGACTTTCATTTGATTCAATTAGCTTTGCTTGAATGTGGTTAACTTTCAATTGAGTCAATTTGCTTTGTTGAATGCATTTGACTTTCATTTGATTCAAAAAGTTTTGTTTGACTGTCATATGATTCAATTAGCCTCGTTGAATGCATTTGACAATCATTTGATTCAAAAAGCTTTGTTTGAATTCTTTGGACTTTTACTTGATTCAATTAGCTTTTTTCAAAGCATTTGACTTTCATATGATTTAATTAGCTTTGTTTGAATGTTTTTGACTTTCATTTGATGCAATTAGCTTTGTCTGAATGTGTTTGACTTTCGTTTGATTTAATTATCTTTTTTGAATGCATTTGACTTTCATTTGATTCAGATAGCATTGTTTGAATGTGTTTGACTTTCATTTGATTCAAATAGCTTTGTTTGAATGTGTTTGCCTTCCATTGGATTTAATTAGCTTTGTTTGAATGTGGTTGACTTTTAATTGATTCAATTTGATCTGTTGAATGCATTTGACTTTCATTTGATTCAAAAAGATTTGTTTGAATGTGTTTGACTTTCATATGATTCAATTAGTATCGTTGAATGCATTTGACAATCATTTGATTCAAAAAGCTATGTTTGAATTTGTTTGACTTTCACTTGATTCAATTAGCTTTTTTGAAATCATTTGACTTTCTTTTGATTCAAAAAGCTTTGTTTGAATGTGTTTGATTTTCACTTGATTTAATATGCTTTGTTTGAATGTGGTTAACTTTCATTTGATTCAATTAGCTTTGTTTGAATGTGGTTGACTTTCATTTGATTCAATTAGGTTTGTTAGAATGCCATTGACTTTCGTTTGATTTAATTAGGTTTGTTAGAATGCCATTGACTTTCATTTGATTCAATTAGCTTTGTTGAATGCATATGACTTTCATTTGATTCAAAAAGCTTTGTTTGAATGTGTTTGACTCTCATTTGATTCAATTAGCATCGTTGAACGCATTTGACAGTCATTTGATTCAAAAAGCTTTGTTTGAATTACCTAGACTTTCACTTGATTCAATTAGCTTTTTTGAATGGATTTAACTTTCATTTGATTTAAAAAGCTTTGTTTAAATGTGTTTGACTTTCACTTGATTTAATTACTTTTTTTTAATTGCATTTGACTTTCAGTTGATTCAAAAAGATTTGTTTGAATGTGCTTGACTTTCATATGATTCAATTAGCATCGTTGAACGGATTTGACAATCATTTGATTCAAAAAGCTTTGTTTGACTTTCACTTGATTCAAATCGCTATTTTGAATGCATTTGAATTTCATTTGATTGAAAAAGCTTTGTTTGAATGTGTTTGATTTTTATTTGATTAAATTAGCTTTGTTTGAATGTGATTGACTTTCATTTGAATCAATTAGCTTTGTTTAATGCATTTGACTTTCATTTAATTCAAAAAGCTTTGTTTGAATGTGTTTGACTTTAATTTGATTCAAATAGCTTTGTTTGAATGATTTTGACTTTCACTTGATTTAAATACCTTTTTTGAATGCGTTTGACTTTCATCTGATTCAAATAGCATTTCTTGAATGTGTTTGACTTTCATTTGGTTCAAATAGCTTTGTTTAAATGTGTTTGACTTTCATTTGATTCAATTAGCTTTGCTTGAATGTGGTTAACTTTCAATTGAGTCAATTTGCTTTGTTGAATGCATTTGACTTTCATTTGATTCAAAAAGTTTTGTTTGACTGTCATATGATTCAATTAGCCTCGTTGAATGCATTTGACAATCATTTGATTCAAAAAGCTTTGTTTGAATTCTTTGGACTTTTACTTGATTCAATTAGCTTTTTTCAAAGCATTTGACTTTCATATGATTTAATTAGCTTTGTTTGAATGTTTTTGACTTTCATTTGATGCAATTAGCTTTGTCTGAATGTGTTTGACTTTTGTTTGATTTAATTATCTTTTTTGAATGCATTTGACTTTCATTTGATTCAGATAGCATTGTTTGAATGTGTTTGACTTTCATTTGATTCAAATAGCTTTGTTTGAATGTGTTTGCCTTCCATTGGATTTAATTAGCTTTGTTTGAATGTGGTTGACTTTTAATTGATTCAATTTGATCTGTTGAATGCATTTGACTTTCATTTGATTCAAAAAGATTTGTTTGAATGTGTTTGACTTTCATATGATTCAATTAGTATCGTTGAATGCATTTGACAATCATTTGATTCAAAAAGCTATGTTTGAATTTGTTTGACTTTCACTTGATTCAATTAGCTTTTTTGAAATCATTTGACTTTCTTTTGATTCAAAAAGCTTTGTTTGAATGTGTTTGATTTTCACTTGATTTAATATGCTTTGTTTGAATGTGGTTAACTTTCATTTGATTCAATTAGCTTTGTTTGAATGTGGTTGACTTTCATTTGATTCAATTAGGTTTGTTAGAATGCCATTGACTTTCGTTTGATTTAATTAGGTTTGTTAGAATGCCATTGACTTTCATTTGATTCAATTAGCTTTGTTGAATGCATATGACTTTCATTTGATTCAAAAAGCTTTGTTTGAATGTGTTTGACTCTCATTTGATTCAATTAGCATCGTTGAACGCATTTGACAGTCATTTGATTCAAAAAGCTTTGTTTGAATTACCTAGACTTTCACTTGATTCAATTAGCTTTTTTGAATGGATTTAACTTTCATTTGATTTAAAAAGCTTTGTTTAAATGTGTTTGACTTTCACTTGATTTAATTACTTTTTTTTAATTGCATTTGACTTTCAGTTGATTCAAAAAGATTTGTTTGAATGTGCTTGACTTTCATATGATTCAATTAGCATCGTTGAATGGATTTGACAATCATTTGATTCAAAAAGCTTTGTTTGACTTTCACTTGATTCAAATCGCTATTTTGAATGCATTTGAATTTCATTTGATTGAAAAAGCTTTGTTTGAATGTGTTTGATTTTTATTTGATTAAATTAGCTTTGTTTGAATGTGATTGACTTTCATTTGAATCAATTAGCTTTGTTTAATGCATTTGACTTTCATTTAATTCAAAAAGCTTTGTTTGAATGTGTTTGACTTTAATTTGATTCAAATAGCTTTGTTTGAATGATTTTGACTTTCACTTGATTTAAATACCTTTTTTGAATGCGTTTGACTTTCATCTGATTCAAATAGCATTTCTTGAATGTGTTTGACTTTCATTTGGTTCAAATAGCTTTGTTTAAATGTGTTTGACTTTCATTTGATTCAATTAGCTTTGCTTGAATGTGGTTAACTTTCAATTGAGTCAATTTGCTTTGTTGAATGCATTTGACTTTCATTTGATTCAAAAAGTTTTGTTTGACTGTCATATGATTCAATTAGCCTCGTTGAATGCATTTGACAATCATTTGATTCAAAAAGCTTTGTTTGAATTCTTTGGACTTTTACTTGATTCAATTAGCTTTTTTCAAAGCATTTGACTTTCATATGATTTAATTAGCTTTGTTTGAATGTTTTTGACTTTCATTTGATGCAATTAGCTTTGTCTGAATGTGTTTGACTTTCGTTTGATTTAATTATCTTTTTTGAATGCATTTGACTTTCATTTGATTCAGATAGCATTGTTTGAATGTGTTTGACTTTCATTTGATTCAAATAGCTTTGTTTGAATGTGTTTGCCTTCCATTGGATTTAATTAGCTTTGTTTGAATGTGGTTGACTTTTAATTGATTCAATTTGATCTGTTGAATGCATTTGACTTTCATTTGATTCAAAAAGATTTGTTTGAATGTGTTTGACTTTCATATGATTCAATTAGTATCGTTGAATGCATTTGACAATCATTTGATTCAAAAAGCTATGTTTGAATTTGTTTGACTTTCACTTGATTCAATTAGCTTTTTTGAAATCATTTGACTTTCTTTTGATTCAAAAAGCTTTGTTTGAATGTGTTTGATTTTCACTTGATTTAATATGCTTTGTTTGAATGTGGTTAACTTTCATTTGATTCAATTAGCTTTGTTTGAATGTGGTTGACTTTCATTTGATTCAATTAGGTTTGTTAGAATGCCATTGACTTTCGTTTGATTTAATTAGGTTTGTTAGAATGCCATTGACTTTCATTTGATTCAATTAGCTTTGTTGAATGCATATGACTTTCATTTGATTCAAAAAGCTTTGTTTGAATGTGTTTGACTCTCATTTGATTCAATTAGCATCGTTGAACGCATTTGACAGTCATTTGATTCAAAAAGCTTTGTTTGAATTACCTAGACTTTCACTTGATTCAATTAGCTTTTTTGAATGGATTTAACTTTCATTTGATTTAAAAAGCTTTGTTTAAATGTGTTTGACTTTCACTTGATTTAATTACTTTTTTTTAATTGCATTTGACTTTCAGTTGATTCAAAAAGATTTGTTTGAATGTGCTTGACTTTCATATGATTCAATTAGCATCGTTGAACGGATTTGACAATCATTTGATTCAAAAAGCTTTGTTTGACTTTCACTTGATTCAAATCGCTATTTTGAATGCATTTGAATTTCATTTGATTGAAAAAGCTTTGTTTGAATGTGTTTGATTTTTATTTGATTAAATTAGCTTTGTTTGAATGTGATTGACTTTCATTTGAATCAATTAGCTTTGTTTAATGCATTTGACTTTCATTTAATTCAAAAAGCTTTGTTTGAATGTGTTTGACTTTAATTTGATTCAAATAGCTTTGTTTGAATGATTTTGACTTTCACTTGATTTAAATACCTTTTTTGAATGCGTTTGACTTTCATCTGATTCAAATAGCATTTCTTGAATGTGTTTGACTTTCATTTGGTTCAAATAGCTTTGTTTAAATGTGTTTGACTTTCATTTGATTCAATTAGCTTTGCTTGAATGTGGTTAACTTTCAATTGAGTCAATTTGCTTTGTTGAATGCATTTGACTTTCATTTGATTCAAAAAGTTTTGTTTGACTGTCATATGATTCAATTAGCCTCGTTGAATGCATTTGACAATCATTTGATTCAAAAAGCTTTGTTTGAATTCTTTGGACTTTTACTTGATTCAATTAGCTTTTTTCAAAGCATTTGACTTTCATATGATTTAATTAGCTTTGTTTGAATGTTTTTGACTTTCATTTGATGCAATTAGCTTTGTCTGAATGTGTTTGACTTTCGTTTGATTTAATTATCTTTTTTGAATGCATTTGACTTTCATTTGATTCAGATAGCATTGTTTGAATGTGTTTGACTTTCATTTGATTCAAATAGCTTTGTTTGAATGTGTTTGCCTTCCATTGGATTTAATTAGCTTTGTTTGAATGTGGTTGACTTTTAATTGATTCAATTTGATCTGTTGAATGCATTTGACTTTCATTTGATTCAAAAAGATTTGTTTGAATGTGTTTGACTTTCATATGATTCAATTAGTATCGTTGAATGCATTTGACAATCATTTGATTCAAAAAGCTATGTTTGAATTTGTTTGACTTTCACTTGATTCAATTAGCTTTTTTGAAATCATTTGACTTTCTTTTGATTCAAAAAGCTTTGTTTGAATGTGTTTGATTTTCACTTGATTTAATATGCTTTGTTTGAATGTGGTTAACTTTCATTTGATTCAATTAGCTTTGTTTGAATGTGGTTGACTTTCATTTGATTCAATTAGGTTTGTTAGAATGCCATTGACTTTCGTTTGATTTAATTAGGTTTGTTAGAATGCCATTGACTTTCATTTGATTCAATTAGCTTTGTTGAATGCATATGACTTTCATTTGATTCAAAAAGCTTTGTTTGAATGTGTTTGACTCTCATTTGATTCAATTAGCATCGTTGAACGCATTTGACAGTCATTTGATTCAAAAAGCTTTGTTTGAATTACCTAGACTTTCACTTGATTCAATTAGCTTTTTTGAATGGATTTAACTTTCATTTGATTTAAAAAGCTTTGTTTAAATGTGTTTGACTTTCACTTGATTTAATTACTTTTTTTTAATTGCATTTGACTTTCAGTTGATTCAAAAAGATTTGTTTGAATGTGCTTGACTTTCATATGATTCAATTAGCATCGTTGAACGGATTTGACAATCATTTGATTCAAAAAGCTTTGTTTGACTTTCACTTGATTCAAATCGCTATTTTGAATGCATTTGAATTTCATTTGATTGAAAAAGCTTTGTTTGAATGTGTTTGATTTTTATTTGATTAAATTAGCTTTGTTTGAATGTGATTGACTTTCATTTGAATCAATTAGCTTTGTTTAATGCATTTGACTTTCATTTAATTCAAAAAGCTTTGTTTGAATGTGTTTGACTTTAATTTGATTCAAATAGCTTTGTTTGAATGATTTTGACTTTCACTTGATTTAAATACCTTTTTTGAATGCGTTTGACTTTCATCTGATTCAAATAGCATTTCTTGAATGTGTTTGACTTTCATTTGGTTCAAATAGCTTTGTTTAAATGTGTTTGACTTTCATTTGATTCAATTAGCTTTGCTTGAATGTGGTTAACTTTCAATTGAGTCAATTTGCTTTGTTGAATGCATTTGACTTTCATTTGATTCAAAAAGTTTTGTTTGACTGTCATATGATTCAATTAGCCTCGTTGAATGCATTTGACAATCATTTGATTCAAAAAGCTTTGTTTGAATTCTTTGGACTTTTACTTGATTCAATTAGCTTTTTTCAAAGCATTTGACTTTCATATGATTTAATTAGCTTTGTTTGAATGTTTTTGACTTTCATTTGATGCAATTAGCTTTGTCTGAATGTGTTTGACTTTCGTTTGATTTAATTATCTTTTTTGAATGCATTTGACTTTCATTTGATTCAGATAGCATTGTTTGAATGTGTTTGACTTTCATTTGATTCAAATAGCTTTGTTTGAATGTGTTTGCCTTCCATTGGATTTAATTAGCTTTGTTTGAATGTGGTTGACTTTTAATTGATTCAATTTGATCTGTTGAATGCATTTGACTTTCATTTGATTCAAAAAGATTTGTTTGAATGTGTTTGACTTTCATATGATTCAATTAGTATCGTTGAATGCATTTGACAATCATTTGATTCAAAAAGCTATGTTTGAATTTGTTTGACTTTCACTTGATTCAATTAGCTTTTTTGAAATCATTTGACTTTCTTTTGATTCAAAAAGCTTTGTTTGAATGTGTTTGATTTTCACTTGATTTAATATGCTTTGTTTGAATGTGGTTAACTTTCATTTGATTCAATTAGCTTTGTTTGAATGTGGTTGACTTTCATTTGATTCAATTAGGTTTGTTAGAATGCCATTGACTTTCGTTTGATTTAATTAGGTTTGTTAGAATGCCATTGACTTTCATTTGATTCAATTAGCTTTGTTGAATGCATATGACTTTCATTTGATTCAAAAAGCTTTGTTTGAATGTGTTTGACTCTCATTTGATTCAATTAGCATCGTTGAACGCATTTGACAGTCATTTGATTCAAAAAGCTTTGTTTGAATTACCTAGACTTTCACTTGATTCAATTAGCTTTTTTGAATGGATTTAACTTTCATTTGATTTAAAAAGCTTTGTTTAAATGTGTTTGACTTTCACTTGATTTAATTACTTTTTTTTAATTGCATTTGACTTTCAGTTGATTCAAAAAGATTTGTTTGAATGTGCTTGACTTTCATATGATTCAATTAGCATCGTTGAACGGATTTGACAATCATTTGATTCAAAAAGCTTTGTTTGACTTTCACTTGATTCAAATCGCTATTTTGAATGCATTTGAATTTCATTTGATTGAAAAAGCTTTGTTTGAATGTGTTTGATTTTTATTTGATTAAATTAGCTTTGTTTGAATGTGATTGACTTTCATTTGAATCAATTAGCTTTGTTTAATGCATTTGACTTTCATTTAATTCAAAAAGCTTTGTTTGAATGTGTTTGACTTTAATTTGATTCAAATAGCTTTGTTTGAATGATTTTGACTTTCACTTGATTTAAATACCTTTTTTGAATGCGTTTGACTTTCATCTGATTCAAATAGCATTTCTTGAATGTGTTTGACTTTCATTTGGTTCAAATAGCTTTGTTTAAATGTGTTTGACTTTCATTTGATTCAATTAGCTTTGCTTGAATGTGGTTAACTTTCAATTGAGTCAATTTGCTTTGTTGAATGCATTTGACTTTCATTTGATTCAAAAAGTTTTGTTTGACTGTCATATGATTCAATTAGCCTCGTTGAATGCATTTGACAATCATTTGATTCAAAAAGCTTTGTTTGAATTCTTTGGACTTTTACTTGATTCAATTAGCTTTTTTCAAAGCATTTGACTTTCATATGATTTAATTAGCTTTGTTTGAATGTTTTTGACTTTCATTTGATGCAATTAGCTTTGTCTGAATGTGTTTGACTTTCGTTTGATTTAATTATCTTTTTTGAATGCATTTGACTTTCATTTGATTCAGATAGCATTGTTTGAATGTGTTTGACTTTCATTTGATTCAAATAGCTTTGTTTGAATGTGTTTGCCTTCCATTGGATTTAATTAGCTTTGTTTGAATGTGGTTGACTTTTAATTGATTCAATTTGATCTGTTGAATGCATTTGACTTTCATTTGATTCAAAAAGATTTGTTTGAATGTGTTTGACTTTCATATGATTCAATTAGTATCGTTGAATGCATTTGACAATCATTTGATTCAAAAAGCTATGTTTGAATTTGTTTGACTTTCACTTGATTCAATTAGCTTTTTTGAAATCATTTGACTTTCTTTTGATTCAAAAAGCTTTGTTTGAATGTGTTTGATTTTCACTTGATTTAATATGCTTTGTTTGAATGTGGTTAACTTTCATTTGATTCAATTAGCTTTGTTTGAATGTGGTTGACTTTCATTTGATTCAATTAGGTTTGTTAGAATGCCATTGACTTTCGTTTGATTTAATTAGGTTTGTTAGAATGCCATTGACTTTCATTTGATTCAATTAGCTTTGTTGAATGCATATGACTTTCATTTGATTCAAAAAGCTTTGTTTGAATGTGTTTGACTCTCATTTGATTCAATTAGCATCGTTGAACGCATTTGACAGTCATTTGATTCAAAAAGCTTTGTTTGAATTACCTAGACTTTCACTTGATTCAATTAGCTTTTTTGAATGGATTTAACTTTCATTTGATTTAAAAAGCTTTGTTTAAATGTGTTTGACTTTCACTTGATTTAATTACTTTTTTTTAATTGCATTTGACTTTCAGTTGATTCAAAAAGATTTGTTTGAATGTGCTTGACTTTCATATGATTCAATTAGCATCGTTGAACGGATTTGACAATCATTTGATTCAAAAAGCTTTGTTTGACTTTCACTTGATTCAAATCGCTATTTTGAATGCATTTGAATTTCATTTGATTGAAAAAGCTTTGTTTGAATGTGTTTGATTTTTATTTGATTAAATTAGCTTTGTTTGAATGTGATTGACTTTCATTTGAATCAATTAGCTTTGTTTAATGCATTTGACTTTCATTTAATTCAAAAAGCTTTGTTTGAATGTGTTTGACTTTAATTTGATTCAAATAGCTTTGTTTGAATGATTTTGACTTTCACTTGATTTAAATACCTTTTTTGAATGCGTTTGACTTTCATCTGATTCAAATAGCATTTCTTGAATGTGTTTGACTTTCATTTGGTTCAAATAGCTTTGTTTAAATGTGTTTGACTTTCATTTGATTCAATTAGCTTTGCTTGAATGTGGTTAACTTTCAATTGAGTCAATTTGCTTTGTTGAATGCATTTGACTTTCATTTGATTCAAAAAGTTTTGTTTGACTGTCATATGATTCAATTAGCCTCGTTGAATGCATTTGACAATCATTTGATTCAAAAAGCTTTGTTTGAATTCTTTGGACTTTTACTTGATTCAATTAGCTTTTTTCAAAGCATTTGACTTTCATATGATTTAATTAGCTTTGTTTGAATGTTTTTGACTTTCATTTGATGCAATTAGCTTTGTCTGAATGTGTTTGACTTTTGTTTGATTTAATTATCTTTTTTGAATGCATTTGACTTTCATTTGATTCAGATAGCATTGTTTGAATGTGTTTGACTTTCATTTGATTCAAATAGCTTTGTTTGAATGTGTTTGCCTTCCATTGGATTTAATTAGCTTTGTTTGAATGTGGTTGACTTTTAATTGATTCAATTTGATCTGTTGAATGCATTTGACTTTCATTTGATTCAAAAAGATTTGTTTGAATGTGTTTGACTTTCATATGATTCAATTAGTATCGTTGAATGCATTTGACAATCATTTGATTCAAAAAGCTATGTTTGAATTTGTTTGACTTTCACTTGATTCAATTAGCTTTTTTGAAATCATTTGACTTTCTTTTGATTCAAAAAGCTTTGTTTGAATGTGTTTGATTTTCACTTGATTTAATATGCTTTGTTTGAATGTGGTTAACTTTCATTTGATTCAATTAGCTTTGTTTGAATGTGGTTGACTTTCATTTGATTCAATTAGGTTTGTTAGAATGCCATTGACTTTCGTTTGATTTAATTAGGTTTGTTAGAATGCCATTGACTTTCATTTGATTCAATTAGCTTTGTTGAATGCATATGACTTTCATTTGATTCAAAAAGCTTTGTTTGAATGTGTTTGACTCTCATTTGATTCAATTAGCATCGTTGAACGCATTTGACAGTCATTTGATTCAAAAAGCTTTGTTTGAATTACCTAGACTTTCACTTGATTCAATTAGCTTTTTTGAATGGATTTAACTTTCATTTGATTTAAAAAGCTTTGTTTAAATGTGTTTGACTTTCACTTGATTTAATTACTTTTTTTTAATTGCATTTGACTTTCAGTTGATTCAAAAAGATTTGTTTGAATGTGCTTGACTTTCATATGATTCAATTAGCATCGTTGAACGGATTTGACAATCATTTGATTCAAAAAGCTTTGTTTGACTTTCACTTGATTCAAATCGCTATTTTGAATGCATTTGAATTTCATTTGATTGAAAAAGCTTTGTTTGAATGTGTTTGATTTTTATTTGATTAAATTAGCTTTGTTTGAATGTGATTGACTTTCATTTGAATCAATTAGCTTTGTTTAATGCATTTGACTTTCATTTAATTCAAAAAGCTTTGTTTGAATGTGTTTGACTTTAATTTGATTCAAATAGCTTTGTTTGAATGATTTTGACTTTCACTTGATTTAAATACCTTTTTTGAATGCGTTTGACTTTCATCTGATTCAAATAGCATTTCTTGAATGTGTTTGACTTTCATTTGGTTCAAATAGCTTTGTTTAAATGTGTTTGACTTTCATTTGATTCAATTAGCTTTGCTTGAATGTGGTTAACTTTCAATTGAGTCAATTTGCTTTGTTGAATGCATTTGACTTTCATTTGATTCAAAAAGTTTTGTTTGACTGTCATATGATTCAATTAGCCTCGTTGAATGCATTTGACAATCATTTGATTCAAAAAGCTTTGTTTGAATTCTTTGGACTTTTACTTGATTCAATTAGCTTTTTTCAAAGCATTTGACTTTCATATGATTTAATTAGCTTTGTTTGAATGTTTTTGACTTTCATTTGATGCAATTAGCTTTGTCTGAATGTGTTTGACTTTTGTTTGATTTAATTATCTTTTTTGAATGCATTTGACTTTCATTTGATTCAGATAGCATTGTTTGAATGTGTTTGACTTTCATTTGATTCAAATAGCTTTGTTTGAATGTGTTTGCCTTCCATTGGATTTAATTAGCTTTGTTTGAATGTGGTTGACTTTTAATTGATTCAATTTGATCTGTTGAATGCATTTGACTTTCATTTGATTCAAAAAGATTTGTTTGAATGTGTTTGACTTTCATATGATTCAATTAGTATCGTTGAATGCATTTGACAATCATTTGATTCAAAAAGCTATGTTTGAATTTGTTTGACTTTCACTTGATTCAATTAGCTTTTTTGAAATCATTTGACTTTCTTTTGATTCAAAAAGCTTTGTTTGAATGTGTTTGATTTTCACTTGATTTAATATGCTTTGTTTGAATGTGGTTAACTTTCATTTGATTCAATTAGCTTTGTTTGAATGTGGTTGACTTTCATTTGATTCAATTAGGTTTGTTAGAATGCCATTGACTTTCGTTTGATTTAATTAGGTTTGTTAGAATGCCATTGACTTTCATTTGATTCAATTAGCTTTGTTGAATGCATATGACTTTCATTTGATTCAAAAAGCTTTGTTTGAATGTGTTTGACTCTCATTTGATTCAATTAGCATCGTTGAACGCATTTGACAGTCATTTGATTCAAAAAGCTTTGTTTGAATTACCTAGACTTTCACTTGATTCAATTAGCTTTTTTGAATGGATTTAACTTTCATTTGATTTAAAAAGCTTTGTTTAAATGTGTTTGACTTTCACTTGATTTAATTACTTTTTTTTAATTGCATTTGACTTTCAGTTGATTCAAAAAGATTTGTTTGAATGTGCTTGACTTTCATATGATTCAATTAGCATCGTTGAACGGATTTGACAATCATTTGATTCAAAAAGCTTTGTTTGACTTTCACTTGATTCAAATCGCTATTTTGAATGCATTTGAATTTCATTTGATTGAAAAAGCTTTGTTTGAATGTGTTTGATTTTTATTTGATTAAATTAGCTTTGTTTGAATGTGATTGACTTTCATTTGAATCAATTAGCTTTGTTTAATGCATTTGACTTTCATTTAATTCAAAAAGCTTTGTTTGAATGTGTTTGACTTTAATTTGATTCAAATAGCTTTGTTTGAATGATTTTGACTTTCACTTGATTTAAATACCTTTTTTGAATGCGTTTGACTTTCATCTGATTCAAATAGCATTTCTTGAATGTGTTTGACTTTCATTTGGTTCAAATAGCTTTGTTTAAATGTGTTTGACTTTCATTTGATTCAATTAGCTTTGCTTGAATGTGGTTAACTTTCAATTGAGTCAATTTGCTTTGTTGAATGCATTTGACTTTCATTTGATTCAAAAAGTTTTGTTTGACTGTCATATGATTCAATTAGCCTCGTTGAATGCATTTGACAATCATTTGATTCAAAAAGCTTTGTTTGAATTCTTTGGACTTTTACTTGATTCAATTAGCTTTTTTCAAAGCATTTGACTTTCATATGATTTAATTAGCTTTGTTTGAATGTTTTTGACTTTCATTTGATGCAATTAGCTTTGTCTGAATGTGTTTGACTTTTGTTTGATTTAATTATCTTTTTTGAATGCATTTGACTTTCATTTGATTCAGATAGCATTGTTTGAATGTGTTTGACTTTCATTTGATTCAAATAGCTTTGTTTGAATGTGTTTGCCTTCCATTGGATTTAATTAGCTTTGTTTGAATGTGGTTGACTTTTAATTGATTCAATTTGATCTGTTGAATGCATTTGACTTTCATTTGATTCAAAAAGATTTGTTTGAATGTGTTTGACTTTCATATGATTCAATTAGTATCGTTGAATGCATTTGACAATCATTTGATTCAAAAAGCTATGTTTGAATTTGTTTGACTTTCACTTGATTCAATTAGCTTTTTTGAAATCATTTGACTTTCTTTTGATTCAAAAAGCTTTGTTTGAATGTGTTTGATTTTCACTTGATTTAATATGCTTTGTTTGAATGTGGTTAACTTTCATTTGATTCAATTAGCTTTGTTTGAATGTGGTTGACTTTCATTTGATTCAATTAGGTTTGTTAGAATGCCATTGACTTTCGTTTGATTTAATTAGGTTTGTTAGAATGCCATTGACTTTCATTTGATTCAATTAGCTTTGTTGAATGCATATGACTTTCATTTGATTCAAAAAGCTTTGTTTGAATGTGTTTGACTCTCATTTGATTCAATTAGCATCGTTGAACGCATTTGACAGTCATTTGATTCAAAAAGCTTTGTTTGAATTACCTAGACTTTCACTTGATTCAATTAGCTTTTTTGAATGGATTTAACTTTCATTTGATTTAAAAAGCTTTGTTTAAATGTGTTTGACTTTCACTTGATTTAATTACTTTTTTTTAATTGCATTTGACTTTCAGTTGATTCAAAAAGATTTGTTTGAATGTGCTTGACTTTCATATGATTCAATTAGCATCGTTGAACGGATTTGACAATCATTTGATTCAAAAAGCTTTGTTTGACTTTCACTTGATTCAAATCGCTATTTTGAATGCATTTGAATTTCATTTGATTGAAAAAGCTTTGTTTGAATGTGTTTGATTTTTATTTGATTAAATTAGCTTTGTTTGAATGTGATTGACTTTCATTTGAATCAATTAGCTTTGTTTAATGCATTTGACTTTCATTTAATTCAAAAAGCTTTGTTTGAATGTGTTTGACTTTAATTTGATTCAAATAGCTTTGTTTGAATGATTTTGACTTTCACTTGATTTAAATACCTTTTTTGAATGCGTTTGACTTTCATCTGATTCAAATAGCATTTCTTGAATGTGTTTGACTTTCATTTGGTTCAAATAGCTTTGTTTAAATGTGTTTGACTTTCATTTGATTCAATTAGCTTTGCTTGAATGTGGTTAACTTTCAATTGAGTCAATTTGCTTTGTTGAATGCATTTGACTTTCATTTGATTCAAAAAGTTTTGTTTGACTGTCATATGATTCAATTAGCCTCGTTGAATGCATTTGACAATCATTTGATTCAAAAAGCTTTGTTTGAATTCTTTGGACTTTTACTTGATTCAATTAGCTTTTTTCAAAGCATTTGACTTTCATATGATTTAATTAGCTTTGTTTGAATGTTTTTGACTTTCATTTGATGCAATTAGCTTTGTCTGAATGTGTTTGACTTTTGTTTGATTTAATTATCTTTTTTGAATGCATTTGACTTTCATTTGATTCAGATAGCATTGTTTGAATGTGTTTGACTTTCATTTGATTCAAATAGCTTTGTTTGAATGTGTTTGCCTTCCATTGGATTTAATTAGCTTTGTTTGAATGTGGTTGACTTTTAATTGATTCAATTTGATCTGTTGAATGCATTTGACTTTCATTTGATTCAAAAAGATTTGTTTGAATGTGTTTGACTTTCATATGATTCAATTAGTATCGTTGAATGCATTTGACAATCATTTGATTCAAAAAGCTATGTTTGAATTTGTTTGACTTTCACTTGATTCAATTAGCTTTTTTGAAATCATTTGACTTTCTTTTGATTCAAAAAGCTTTGTTTGAATGTGTTTGATTTTCACTTGATTTAATATGCTTTGTTTGAATGTGGTTAACTTTCATTTGATTCAATTAGCTTTGTTTGAATGTGGTTGACTTTCATTTGATTCAATTAGGTTTGTTAGAATGCCATTGACTTTCGTTTGATTTAATTAGGTTTGTTAGAATGCCATTGACTTTCATTTGATTCAATTAGCTTTGTTGAATGCATATGACTTTCATTTGATTCAAAAAGCTTTGTTTGAATGTGTTTGACTCTCATTTGATTCAATTAGCATCGTTGAACGCATTTGACAGTCATTTGATTCAAAAAGCTTTGTTTGAATTACCTAGACTTTCACTTGATTCAATTAGCTTTTTTGAATGGATTTAACTTTCATTTGATTTAAAAAGCTTTGTTTAAATGTGTTTGACTTTCACTTGATTTAATTACTTTTTTTTAATTGCATTTGACTTTCAGTTGATTCAAAAAGATTTGTTTGAATGTGCTTGACTTTCATATGATTCAATTACATCGTTGAACGGATTTGACAATCATTTGATTCAAAAAGCTTTGTTTGACTTTCACTTGATTCAAATCGCTATTTTGAATGCATTTGAATTTCATTTGATTGAAAAAGCTTTGTTTGAATGTGTTTGATTTTTATTTGATTAAATTAGCTTTGTTTGAATGTGATTGACTTTCATTTGAATCAATTAGCTTTGTTTAATGCATTTGACTTTCATTTAATTCAAAAAGCTTTGTTTGAATGTGTTTGACTTTAATTTGATTCAAATAGCTTTGTTTGAATGATTTTGACTTTCACTTGATTTAAATACCTTTTTTGAATGCGTTTGACTTTCATCTGATTCAAATAGCATTTCTTGAATGTGTTTGACTTTCATTTGGTTCAAATAGCTTTGTTTAAATGTGTTTGACTTTCATTTGATTCAATTAGCTTTGCTTGAATGTGGTTAACTTTCAATTAAGTCAATTTGCTTTGTTGAATGCATTTGACTTTCATTTGATTCAAAAAGTTTTGTTTGACTGTCATATGATTCAATTAGCCTCGTTGAATGCATTTGACAATCATTTGATTCAAAAAGCTTTGTTTGAATTCTTTGGACTTTTACTTGATTCAATTAGCTTTTTTCAAAGCATTTGACTTTCATATGATTTAATTAGCTTTGTTTGAATGTTTTTGACTTTCATTTGATGCAATTAGCTTTGTCTGAATGTGTTTGACTTTTGTTTGATTTAATTATCTTTTTTGAATGCATTTGACTTTCATTTGATTCAGATAGCATTGTTTGAATGTGTTTGACTTTCATTTGATTCAAATAGCTTTGTTTGAATGTGTTTGCCTTCCATTGGATTTAATTAGCTTTGTTTGAATGTGGTTGACTTTTAATTGATTCAATTTGATCTGTTGAATGCATTTGACTTTCATTTGATTCAAAAAGATTTGTTTGAATGTGTTTGACTTTCATATGATTCAATTAGTATCGTTGAATGCATTTGACAATCATTTGATTCAAAAAGCTATGTTTGAATTTGTTTGACTTTCACTTGATTCAATTAGCTTTTTTGAAATCATTTGACTTTCTTTTGATTCAAAAAGCTTTGTTTGAATGTGTTTGATTTTCACTTGATTTAATATGCTTTGTTTGAATGTGGTTAACTTTCATTTGATTCAATTAGCTTTGTTTGAATGTGGTTGACTTTCATTTGATTCAATTAGGTTTGTTAGAATGCCATTGACTTTCGTTTGATTTAATTAGGTTTGTTAGAATGCCATTGACTTTCATTTGATTCAATTAGCTTTGTTGAATGCATATGACTTTCATTTTGATTCAAAAAGCTTTGTTTGAATGTGTTTGACTCTCATTTGATTCAATTAGCATCGTTGAACGCATTTGACAGTCATTTGATTCAAAAAGCTTTGTTTGAATTACCTAGACTTTCACTTGATTCAATTAGCTTTTTTGAATGGATTTAACTTTCATTTGATTTAAAAAGCTTTGTTTAAATGTGTTTGACTTTCACTTGATTTAATTACTTTTTTTTTAATTGCATTTGACTTTCAGTTGATTCAAAAAGATTTGTTTGAATGTGCTTGACTTTCATATGATTCAATTAAGCATCGTTGAACGGATTTGACAATCATTTGATTCAAAAAGCTTTGTTTGACTTTCACTTGATTCAAATCGCTATTTTGAATGCATTGAATTTCATTTGATTGAAAAAGCTTTGTTTGAATGTGTTTGATTTTTATTTGATTAAATTAGCTTTGTTTGAATGTGATTGACTTTCATTTGAATCAATTAGCTTTGTTTAATGCATTTGACTTTCATTTAATTCAAAAAGCTTTGTTTGAATGTGTTTGACTTTAATTTGATTCAAATAGCTTTGTTTGAATGATTTTGACTTTCACTTGATTTAAATACCTTTTTTGAATGCGTTTGACTTTCATTTGATTCAAATAGCATTTCTGAATGTGTTTGACTTTCATTTGGTTCAAATAGCTTTGTTTAAATGTGTTTGACTTTCATTTGATTCAATTAGCTTTGCTTGAATGTGGTTAACTTTCAATTGAGTCAATTTGCTTTGTTGAATGCATTTGACTTTCATTTGATTCAAAAAGTTTTG
This sequence comes from Chenopodium quinoa, assembly GCF_001683475.1. Taxonomy (NCBI): domain Eukaryota; kingdom Viridiplantae; phylum Streptophyta; class Magnoliopsida; order Caryophyllales; family Amaranthaceae; genus Chenopodium; species Chenopodium quinoa. The sequence goes on from NW_018745228.1 coordinate 20,469, forward strand.
TTTGACTGTCATATGATTCAATTAGCCTCGTTGAATGCATTTGACAATCATTTGATTCAAAAAGCTTTGTTTGAATTCTTTGGACTTTTACTTGATTCAATTAGCTTTTTTGAAAGCATTTGACTTTCATATGATTTAATTAGCTTTGTTTGATGTTTTTGACTTTCATTTGATGCAATTAGCTTTGTCTGAATGTGTTTGACTTTCGTTTGATTTAATTATCTTTTTTGAATGCATTTGACTTTCATTTGATTCAATAGCATGGTTTGAATGTGTTTGACTTTCATTTGATTCAAATAGCTTTGTTTGAATGTGTT
>NW_018745229.1:0-33817 GCF_001683475.1 Chenopodium quinoa
TATTTGAATCAAAGGAGAGTCAAATAAATTCAAACAAAGCTATCTAAATCAAATAACAGTAAAATACATTCTACAAAGCTAATTGAATTAAATGAAAGTCAAACACATTTAAACAAAGCCTTTAAATCAAATGAAGTCAAACACATTCAAAAAAAGGTTTTTAATTTAAATGAAAGTCAAACACATTCAAACAAAGCTATATAAATCAAATGAAAGTGAAATGCATTCTACAAAGCAAATTGATCTAAATGAAATTTAAACACATTCAAACAAAGCTATTTGAATCAAATGACAGTCAAACACATTCTACAAAGCTAATTGAATCAAAGGAAGTCAAATAATTTAAACAAAGCTATTTGAATCCAATGAAAGTCAAATACATTCTACAAAGCTAATTAAATCAAATGAAAGTCAAACACATTCAAACAAAGCTATTTGAAAAATGAAAGTCAAATACATTCTACAAAGCAAATTGAATCAAATGAAAGTCAAACACAGTCAAACAAAGTTATTTGATTCAAATGAAAGTCAAATACATTCTACAAAGCTAATTGAATCAAATGAAAGTCAAACACATTCAAACAAAGCTGTTTGAATCAAATAAGAGTCAAATAAATTCAACAAAGCTAATTAAATAAAATAAAAGTAAAAATATTCTACAAAGCTAATTGAATCAAATGAAAGTCAAACACATTCAAACAAAGTCTTTTAAATCAAATGAAAGTGAAACACATTCAAAAAAAGCTTTTTAATTTAAATGAAAGTCAAACACATTAAACAAAGCTATATAAATCAAATGAATGTGAAATGCATTCTACAAAGCAAATTGAATTAAATGAAATTCAAACACATTCAAACAAAGGTTTTGAATCAAATGGCAGTCAAACCATTCTACAAAGCTAATTGAATCAATTGAAAGTCAAACACATTCAACAAAGCTATTTGAATCAAATGAAAGTCAAATACATTCTACAAAGCTAATTGAATCAAATGAAGTCAAACACATTCAAACAAAGCTATTTGAATCAAATGAGAGTCAATAAATTCAAACAAAGCTAATTAAATCAAATAAAAGTAAAATACATTCTACAAAGCTAATTGAATCAAATGAAAGTCAAACACATTCAAACAAAGCCTTTTAAATCAAATGAAAGAAAGCTAATCAAATGAGAGTCAAATAAATTCAAACAAAGCTAATTAAATCAAATAAAAGTAAAATACATTCTACAAAGCTAATTGAATCAAATGAAAGTCAAACACATTCAAAAAAAACTTTTTAATTTAAATGAAAGTCAAACACATTCAAACAAAGCTATATAAATCAAATGAAAGTGAAATGCATTCTCCAAAGCAAATTGATCTAAATGAAATTCAAACACATTCAAACAAAGCTATTTGAATCAAATGACAGTCAAACACATTCTACAAAGCTAATTGAATCAATTGAAAGTCAAACACATTCAAACAAAGCTATTTGAATCAAATGAAAGTCAAATACATTCTACAAAGCTAATGAATCAAATGAAAGTCAAACACATTCAAAAAAGCTAATTGAATCAAATGAAAGTCAAAACATTCAAACAAAGCTATTTTATGAAATGAATGTCAAATACATTCTACAAAGCTAATTGAATCAAATGAAAGTCAAACACATTCAAACAAAGTTATTTGAAGAAAATGAAAGTCAAATACATTCTTCAAAGCAAATTGAATCAAATGAAAGTCAAACACAGTCAAACAAAGTTATTTGATTCAAATGAAAGTCAAATACATTTTACAAAGCTAATTGAATCAAATGAAAGTCAAACACATTCAAACAAAGCTGTTTGAATCAAATGAGAGTCAAATAAATTCAATCAAAGCTAATTAAATAAAATAAAAGTAAAATACATTCTACAAAGCTAATTGAATCAAATGAAAGTCAAACACATTCAAACAAAGTCTTTTAAATCAAATAAAAGTCAAACACATTCAAAAAAAGCTTTTTAATTTAAATGAAAGTCAAACACATTCAAACAATGCTATATAAATCAAATGAATGTGAAATGCATTCTACAAAGCAAATTGAATTAAATGAAATTCAAACACATTCAAAAAAAGGTATTTGGATCAAATGAAAGTCAAATACATTCTACTAAGCTAATTGAATCAAATGACAGTCAAACACATTCAAATAAAGCTATTTGAATCAAATGACAGTCAAATACGTTCAACAAAGCTATATAAATCAAATGAAATGAAATGCATTCTACAAAGCAAATTGATCTAAATGAAATTCAAACACATTCAAACAAAGCTATTTGAATCAAATGACAGTCAAACACATTCTACAAAGCTAATTGAATCAATTGAAAGTCAAACACATTCAAACAAAGCTATTTGAATCAAATAAAAGTCAAATACATTCTACAAAGCTAATTGAATCAAATGAAAGTCAAACACATTCAAACAAAGCTATTTGAATCAAATGAGAGTCAAATAAATTCAAACAAAGCTAATTAAATCAAATAAAAGTAAAATACATTCTACAAAGCTAATTGAATCAAATGAAAGTCAAACACATTCAAACAAAGTTTTAAATCAAATGAAAGTCAAACACAATCAAACAAAGCTATTTGAATCAAATGAGAGTCAAATAAATTCAAACAAAGCTAATTAAATTAAATAAAAGTAAAATACATTCTACAAAGCTAATTGAATCAAATGAAAGTCAAACACATTCAAACAAAGCCTTTTAAATCAAATGAAAGTCAAACACATTCAAAAAAGCTTTTTAATTTAAATGAAAGTCAAACACATTCAAAGAAAGCTATATAAATCAAATGAAAGTGAAATGCATTCTACATAGCAAATTGATCTAAATGAAATTCAAACACATTCAAACAAAGCTATTTGAATCCAATAACAGTCAAACACATTCTACAAAGCTAATTGAATCAATTGAAAGTCAAACACATTCAAACAAAGCTATTTGAATCAAATGAAAGCAAATACATTCTACAAAGCTAATTGAATCAAATGAAAGTCAAAAACACATTCAAACAAAGCTAATTGAATCAAATGAAAGTCAAACACATTCAAACAAAGCTATTTTAATTAAATGAATGTCAAATACATTCTACAAAGCTAATTGAATCAAATGAAAATCAAACACATTCAAACAAAGCTATTTGAAGAAAATGAAAGTCAAATACATTCTACAAAGCAAATTGAATCAAAGAAAGTCAAACACAGTCAAAGAAAGTTATTTGATTAAAATCAAAGTCAAATACATTCTACAAAGCTAATTGAATCAAATGAAAGTCAACACATTCAAACAAAGCTGTTTGAATCAAATGAGAGTCAAATAAATTCAATCAAAGCTAAATAAATAAAATAAAAGTAAAATACATTCTACAAAGCTAATTGAATCAAAGAAAGTCAAACACATTCAAACAAAGTCTTTTAAATCAAATGAAAGTCAAACACATTCAAAAAAGCTTTTTAATTTAAATGAAAGTCAAACACATTCAAACAAAGCTATATAAATCAAATGAAAGTGAAATGCATTCTACAAAGCAAATTGATCTAAACGAAATTCAAACACATTCAAACAAAGCTATTTGAATCAAATGACAGTCAAACACATTCTACAAGCTAATTGAATCAATGAAAGTCAAACACATTCAAACAAAGCTATTTGAATCAAATGAAAGTCAAATACATTCTACAAAGCTAATGAATCAAATGAAAGTCAAACACATTCAAACAAAGCTATTTGAAGAAAATGAAAGTCAAATACATTCTACAAAGCAAATTGAATCAAATGAAAGTCAAACAGTCAAACAAGTTATTTGATTCAAATGAAAGTCAAAACATTTTACAAAGCTAATTGAATCAAATGAAAGTCAAACACATTCAAACAAAGCTGTTTGAATCAAATGAGAGTCAAATAAATTCAATCAAAGCTAATTAATAAAATAAAAGTAAAATACATTCTACAAAGCTAATTGAATCAAATGAAAGTCAAACACATTCAAACAAAGTCTTTTAAATCAAATAAAAGTCAAACACATTCAAAAAAAGCTTTTTAATTTAATGAAAGTCAAACACATTCAACAATGCTATATAAATCAAATGAAAATGCATTCTACAAAGCAAATTGAATTAAATGAAATTCAAAACATTCAAACAAAGGTAATCAAATGAAAGTCAAATACTCTACTAAGCTAATTGAATCAAATGACAGTCAACACATTCAAATAAAGCTATTTGAATCAAATGACAGTCAAATACGTTCAACAAAGCTATAAATCAAATGAAAATGAAATGCATTCTACAAAGCAAATTGATCTAAATGAAATTCAAACACATTCAAACAAAGCTATTTGAATCAAATGACAGTCAAACACATTCTACAAAGCTAATTGAATCAATTGAAAGTCAAACACATTCAAACAAAGCTATTTGAATCAAATAAAAGTCAAATACATTCTACAAAGCTAATTGAATCAAATGAAAGTCAAACACATTCAAACAAAGCTATTTGAATCAAATGAGAGTCAAATAAATTCAAACAAAGCTAATTAAATCAAATAAAAGTAAAATACATTCTACAAAGCTAATTGAATCAAATGAAAGTCAAACACATTCAAACAAAGCCTTTTAAATCAAATGAAAGTCAAACACAATCAAAGCTATTTGAATCAAATGAGAGTCAAATAAATTCAAACAAAGCTAATTAAATCAAATAAAAGTAAAATACATTCTACAAAGCTAATTGAATCAAATGAAAGTCAAACACATTCAAACAAAGCCTTTTAAATCAAATGAAAGTCAAACACATTCAAAAAAAGCTTTTTAATTTAAATGAAAGTCAAACACATTCAAAGAAAGCTATATAAATCAAATGAAGTGAAATGCATTCTACAAGCAAATTGATCTAAATGAAATTCAAACACATTCAAACAAAGCTATTTGAATCAATAACAGTCAAACACATTCTACAAAGCTAATTGAATCAATTGAAAGTCAAACACATTCAAACAAAGCTATTTGAATCAAATGAAAGCAAATACATTCTACAAAGCTAATTGAATCAAAGATTCAAGAATCAAATGAAAGTCAAACACATTCAAACAAAGCTATTTTAATTAAATGAATGTCAAATACATTCTACAAAGCTAATTGAATCAAATGAAAATCAAACACATTCAAACAAAGCTATTTGAAGAAAATGAAAGTCAAATACATTCTACAAAGCAAATTGAATCAAATGAAAGTCAAACACAGTCAAAGAAAGTTATTTGATTAAAATAAAAGTCAAATACATTCTACAAAGCTAATTGAATCAAATGAAAGTCAACACATTCAAACAAAGCTGTTTGAATCAAATGAGAGTCAAATAAATTCAATCAAAGCTAAATAAATAAAATAAAAGTAAAATACATTCTACAAAGCTAATTAAATCAAAAGAAAGTCAAACACATTCAAACAAAGTCTTTTAAATCAAATGAAAGTCAAACACATTCAAAAAAAGCTTTTTAATTTAAATGAAAGTCAAACACATTCAAACAAAGCTATATAAATCAAATGAAAGTGAAATGCATTCTACAAAGCAAATTGATCTAAATGAAATTCAAACACATTCAAACAAAGCTATTTGAATCAAATGACAGTCAAACACGTTCTACAAGCTAATTGAATCAATTGAAAGTCAAACACATTCAAACAAAGCTATTTGAATCAAATGAAGTCAAATACATTCTACAAAGCTAATTGAATCAAAAAGTCAAACACATTCAAACAAAGCTATTTAAAATGAAAGTCAAATACATTCTACAAAGCAAATTGAATCAAATGAAAGTCAAACACAGTCAAACAAAATTTGATTCAAATGAAAGTCAAATACATTCACAAAGCTAATTGAATCAAATGAGAGTCAAATACATTAAAACAAAGCTAATTAAATCAAATAAAAGTCTAATACATTCTACAAAGCACACATTCAAACAAAGCTAATTGAATCAAATGAAAGTCAAAACAAACAAAATTTGAATCAAATGAAAGAAGCTGAATCAAATGAAAGTCAAACACATTCAAACAAAGCTAATTGAATCAATTGAAAGTCAAACACATTCAAACAAAGCTATTTGAATCAAATGAAAGTCAAATACATTCTACAAAGCTAATTGAATCAAATGAAAGTCAAACACATTCAAACAAAGCTATTTGAATCAAATGAGAGTCAAAAATTCAAACAAAGCTAATTAAATCAAATAAAAGTAAATACATTCTACAAAGCTAATTGAATCAAATGAAAGTCAAACATTCAAACAAAGCCTTTTAAATCAAATGAAAGTCAAACACATTCAAAAAAGCTTTTTAAATTAAATGAAAGTCAAACACATTCAAACAAAGCTATATAAATCAAATGAAAGTGAAATGCATTCTACAAAGCAAATTGATCTAAATGAAATTCAAACACATTCAAACAAAGCTATTTGAATCAAATGACAGTCAAAACATTCTACAAAGCTAATTGAATCAATTAAAAGTCAAACACATTCAAACAAAGCTATTTGAATCAAATGAAAGTCAAATACATTCTACAAGCTAATTGAATCAAATAAAAGTCAAACACATTCAAACAAAGCTAATTGAATCAAATGAAAGTCAAACACATTCAAAGAATCTATTTTAATTAAATGAATGTCAAATACATTCTACAAAGCTAATTGAATCAAATGAAAGTCAAACACATTCAAACAAAGCTATTTGAAGAAATGAAAGTCAAATACATTCACAAAGCAAATTGAATCAAATGAAGTCAAATACATTAAAACAAAGCTAATTAAATCAAATAAAAGAGCTCAAACACATTCAAACAAAGCTAATTGAATCAAATGAAAGTCAAACACATTCAAACAAAATGAAAGAAGCTAATTGAATCAAATGAAAGTCAAACACATTCAAACAAAGCAATGAAAGTCAAATACATTCTACAAAGAATTGAATCAAATGAAAGTCAAACAAGTCAAAAAGTCAAATACATTCTACAAAGCTAATTGGATTAAATGAAAGTCAAACACATTCAAACAAAGCTTATTTGAATCAAATGAGAGTCAAATAAATTCAAAAAGAAATAAATAAAATAAAAGTAAAATACATTCTACAAAGCTAATTGAATCAAAAGAAAGTCAAACACATTCAAACAAAGTCTTTTAAATCAAATGAAAGTCAAACACATTCAAAAAAAGCAAATGAAAGTTAAACACATTCGAACAAAGCTTTTGAATCAAATGAAAGTCAAATACATTCTACAAAGCTAATTGAATCAAATGAAAGTCAAACACATTCAAATAAAGCTATTTGAATCAAATGAAAGTCAAATACATTCTACAAAGCTAATTGAATCAAATAAAAGTCAAACACATTCAAACAAAGCTATTTGAATCAAAAGAGTCAAATAAATTCAAACAAAGCTAATTAAATAAAAAAAAAGTAAAATACATTCTACAAAGCTAATTGAATCAAATGAAAGTCAAACACATTCAAACAAAGCCTTTTAAATCAATGAAAGTCAAACACATTCAAAAAAAGCAAATGAAAGTCAAACATTCAAACAAAGCTATATAAATCAAATGAAAGTGAAATGCATTCTACAAAGCAAATTGATCTAAATGAAATTCAAACACATTCAAACAAAGCTATTTAATCAAATGACAGTCAAACACATTCTACAAAGCTAATTGAATCAATTGAAAGTCAAACACATTCAAACAAAGCTATTTGAATCAAATGAAAGTCAAATACATTCTACAAAGCTAATTGAAAATGCAAAATTGAATCAAAAAAGTCAAACACATTCAAACGAAGCAAAGTCAAACAGTCAAACAAAGTTATTTGATTCAAATGAAAGTCAAATACATTCTACAAAGCTAATTGAATCAAATGAAAGTCAAACACATTCAAACAAAGCTGTTTGAATCAAATAAGAGTCAAATAAATTCAATCAAAGCTAATTAAAAAAAATAAAAGTAAAAATATTCTACAAAGCTAATTGAATCAAATGAAAGTCAAACACATTCAAACAAAGTCTTTTAAATCAAATGAAAGTGAAACACATTCAAAAAAAGCTTTTTAATTTAAATGAAAGTCAAACACATTTAAACAAAGCTATATAAATCAAATGAATGTGAAATGCATTCTACAAAGCAAATTGAATTAAATGAAATTCAAACACATTCAAACAAAGGTATTTGAATCAAATGGCAGTCAAACACATTCTACAAAGCTAATTGAATCAATTGAAAGTCAAACACATTCAAACAAAGCTATTTGAATCAAATGAAAGTCAAATACATTCTACAAAGCTAATTGAATCAAATGAAAGTCAAACACATTCAAACAAAGCTATTTGAATCAAATGAGAGTCAAATAAATTCAAACAAAGCTAATTAATCAAATAAAGTAAAATACATTCTACAAAGCTAATTGAATCAAATGAAAGTCAAACACATTCAAACAAAGCCTTTAAATCAAATGAAAGTCAAACACAAAAACAAAGCTATTTGAATCAAATGAGAGTCAAATAAATTCAAACAAAGCTAATTAAATCAAATAAAAGTAAAATACATTCTACAAAGCTTATTGAATCAAATGAAAGTCAAACACATTCAAACAAAGCCTTTTAAATCAAATGAAAGTCAACACATTCAAAAAAAGCTTTTTAATTTAAATGAAAGTCAAACACATTCAAACAAAGCTATATAAATCAAATGAAAGTGAAATGCATTCTCCAAAGCAAATTGATCTAAATGAAATTCAAACACATTCAAACAAAGCTATTTGAATCAAATGACAGTCAAACACATTCTACAAAGCTAATTGAATCAATTGAAAGTCAAACACATTCAAACAAAGCTATTTGAATCAAATGAAAGTCAAATACATTCTACAAAGCTAAATGAATCAAATGAAAGTCAAACACATTCAAAAAAAGCTAATTGAATCAAATGAAAGTCAAACACATTCAAAAAAAGCTATTTTAAAATGAATGTCAAATACATTCTACAAAGCTAATTGAATCAAATGAAAGTCAAACACATTCAAACAAAGTTATTTGAAGAAAATGAAAGTCAAATACATTCTTCAAAGCAAATTGAATCAAATGAAAGTCAAACAAGTCAAACAAAGTTATTTGATTCAAATGAAAGTCAAATACATTCTAATTGAATCAAAGTCAAACACATTCAAACAAAGCTGTTTGAATCAAATGAGAGTCAAATAAATTCAATCAAAGCTAATTAAATAAAATAAAAGTAAAATACATTCTACAAAGCTAATTGAATCAAATGAAAGTCAAACACATTCAAACAAAGTCTTTTAAATCAAATAAAAGTCAAACACATTCAAAAAAAGCTTTTTAATTTAAACGAAAGTCAAACACATTCAAACAATGCTATATAAATCAAATGAATGTGAAATGCATTCTACAAAGCAAATTGAATTAAATGAAATTCAAACACATTCAAACAAAGGTATTTGGATCAAATGAAAGTCAAATACATTCTAAAAGCTAATTGAATCAAATGACAGTCAAACACATTCAAATAAAGCTATTGAATCAAATGAAGTCAAATACGCAAAGCTATATAAATCAAATGAAAATGAAATGCATTCTACAAAGCAAATTGAATCTAAATGAAATTCAAACACATTCAAACAAAGCTATTTGAATCAAATGAAGTCAAACACATTCTACAAAGCTAATTGAATCAATTGAAAGTCAAACACATTCAAACAAAGCTATTTGAATCAAATAAAAGTCAAATACATTCTACAAAGCTAATTGAATCAAATGAAAGTCAAACACATTCAAACAAAGCTATTTGAATCAAATGAGAGTCAAATAAATTCAAACAAAGCTAATTAAATCAAATAAAAGTAAAATACATTCTACAAAGCTAATTGAATCAAATGAAAGTCAAACACATTCAAACAAAGCCTTTTAAATCAAATGAAAGTCAAACACATTCAAAAAAAGCTTTTTAATTTAAATGAAAGTCAAACACATTCAAAGCTATATAAATCAAATGAAAGTGAAATGCATTCTACAAGCAAATTGATCTAAATGAAATTCAAACACATTCAAACAAAGCTATTTGAATCCAATAAAGTCAAACACATTCTACAAAGCTAATTGAATCAATTGAAAGTCAAACACATTCAAACAAAGCATCAAATGAAAGCAAATACATTCTACAAAGCTAATTGAATCAAATGAAAGTCAAACACATTCAAACAAAGCTAATTGAATCAAATGAAAGTCAAACACATTCAAACAAAGCTATTTTAATTAAATGAATGTCAAATACATTCTACAAAGCTAATTGAATCAAATGAAATCAAACACATTCAAACAAAGCTATTTGAAGAAAATGAAAGTCAAATACATTCTACAAAGCAAATTGAATCAAATGAAAGTCAAACACAGTCAAGAAAGTTATTTGATTAAAATCAAAGTCAAATACATTCTACAAAGCTAATTGAATCAAATGAAAGTTCAACAAAGCTGTTTGAATCAAATGAGAGTCAAATAAATTTAATCAAAGCTAAATAAATAAAATAAAGTAAAATACATTCTACAAAGCTAATTGAATCAAAAGAAAGTCAAACACATTCAAACAAAGCTTTTAAATCAAATGAAAGTCAAACACATTCAAAAAAAGCTTTTTAATTTAAATGAAAGTCAACAAATTCAAACAAAGCTATATAAATCAAATGAAAGTGAAATGCATTCTACAAAGCAAATTGATCTAAATGAAATTCAAACACATTCAAACAAAGCTATTTGAATCAAATGACAGTCAAACACGTTCTACAAGCTAATTGAATCAATTGAAAGTCAAACACATTCAAACAAAGCTATTTGAATCAAATGAAAGTCAAATACATTCTACAAAGCTAATTGAATCAAATGAAAGTCAAACACATTCAACAAAGCTATTTGAAGAAAATGAAAGTCAAATACATTCTACAAAGCAAATTGAATCAAATGAAAGTCAAACACAGTCAAACATTCAAGAACAAAGCTAATTGATGAAGTAAAACAAAGAAAAGAATTACAAAGCAGTGAAACACATTCAAACAAAGCTAATTGAATCAAATGAAAGTCAAACACATTCAAAAAAATTTGAATCAAATGAAAGTCAAATACATTCTACAAAGCTAATTGAATCAAATGAAAGTCAAACACATTCAAACAAGCATCAATTGAAGTCAAACACATTAAACAAAGCTATTGAATCAAATGAAAGTCAAATACATTCTACAAAGCTAATTGAATCAAATGAAAGTCAAACACATTCAAACAAAGCTATTTGAATCAAATGAGAGTCAAATAAATTCAAACAAAGCTAATTAAATCAAATAAAAGTAAAATACATTCTACAAAGCTAATTGAATCAAATGAAAGTCAAACACATTCAAACAAACTTTTAAATCAAATGAAAGTCAAACACAAAAAAAGCTTTTAATTTAAATGAAAGTCAAACATTCAAACAAAGCTAATAAATCAAATGAAAGTGAAATGCATTCTACAAAGCAAATTGATCTAAATGAAATTCAAACACATTCAAACAAAGCTATTTGAATCAAATGACAGTCAAACACATTCTACAAAGCTAATTGAATCAATTGAAAGTCAAACACATTCAAACAAAGCTTTTGAATCAAATGAAAGTCAAATACATTCTACAAGCTAATTGAATCAAATGAAAGTCAAACACATTCAAACAAAGCTAATTGAATCAAATGAAAGTCAAACACATTCAAAGAAGCTATTTTAATTAAATGAATGTCAAATACATTCTACAAAGCTAATTGAATCAAATGAAAGCCAAACACATTCAAACAAAGCTATTTGAAGAAAATGAAAGTCAAATACATTCTACAAAGCAAATTGAATCAAATGAAAGTCAAACACAGTCAAAGAAAGTTATTTGATTAAATCAAAGTCAAATACATTCTACAAAGCTAATTGAATCAAATGAAAGTCAAACACATTCAAACAAAGCTGTTTGAATCAAATGAGAGTCAAATAAATTTAATCAAAGTTAAATAAATAAAATAAAAGTAAAATACATTCTACAAAGCTAATTGAATCAAAAGAAAGTCAAACACATTTTAAACAAAGTCTTTTAAATCAAATGAAAGTCAAACACATTCAAAAAGCTTTTTAATTTAAATGAAAGTCGAACACATTCAAACAAAGCTATATAAATCAAATGAAAGTGAAATGCATTCTACAAAGCAAATTGAATTAAATGAAATTCAAACACATTCAAACAAAGCTATTTGAATCAAATGAAAGCTAAGATAATTAAATCAAATGAAAGTCAAACACATTCAAAAAAGCAAATGAAAGTCAACACATTCAAACAAAGCAAATCAAATGAAAGTAAATGCATTCTACAAAGCAAATTGATCTAAATGAAATTGAAACACATTCAAACAAAGCTATTTGAATCAAATGACAGTCAAAACACATTCTACAAGCTAATTGAATCAATTGAAAGTCAAACACATTCAAACAAAGCTATTTGAATCAAATGAAAGTCAAATACATTCTACAAAGCTAATTGAATCAAATGAAAGTCAAACACATTCAAACAAAGCTATTTGAAGAAAATGAAAGTACAAAGTAAATTGAATCAAATGAAAGTCAAACACAGTCAAAGAAAGTTATTTGATTAAAATCAAAGTCAAATACATTCTACAAAGCTAATTGAATTAAATGAAAGTCAAACACATTCAAACAAAGCTGTTTGAATCAAATGAGAGTCAAATAAATTCAATAAAAGATAAATAAATAAAATAAAAGTAAAATACATTCTACAAAGCTAATTGAATCAAAGAAAGTCAAACACATTCAAACAAAGTCTTTTAAATCAAATGAAAGTCAAACACATTCAAAAAAGCTTTTTAATTTAAATGAAAGTTAAACACATTCGAACAAAGCTTTTTGAATCAAATGAAAGTCAAATACATTCTACAAAGCTAATTAATCAAATGAAAGTCAAACACATTCAAATAAAGCTATTTGAATCAAATGAAAGTCAAATACATTCTACAAAGCTAATTGAATCAAATAAAAGTCAAACACATTCAAACAAAGCTATTTGAATCAAAGGAGAGTCAAATAAATTCAAACAAAGCTAATTAAATAAAAAAAAGTAAAATACATTCTACAAAGCTAATTGAATCAAATGAAAGTCAAACACATTCAAACAAAGCCTTTTAAATCAAATGAAAGTCAAACACATTCAAAAAAAGCTTTTTAATTTAAATGAAAGTCAAACACATTCAAACAAAGCTATTTGAATCAAATGAAGTCAAACATTCTACAAAGCTAATTGAATCAATTGAAAGTGAAACACATTCAAACAAAGCTATTTGAATCAAATGAAAGTCAAATACATTCTACAAAGCTAATTGAAATGAAAGTCAAACACATTCAAACAAAGCTAATTGAATCAAATAAAGTCAAACACATTCAAACAAAGAAATGAATGTCAAACAGAGTCAAACAAAGTTATTTGATTCAAATGAAAGTCAAATACATTCTACAAAGCTAATTGAATCAAATGAAAGTCAAACATTCAAACAAAGCTAATTAAATCAAATAAAAGTCAAATACATTCTACAAGCTAATCGAATCAATAAAAGTCAAACACATTCAAACAAAGCTAATTGAATCAAATGGAAGTCAAACACATTCAAACAAAGCTGTTTGAATCAAATGAGAGTCAAATACGTTCATACAAAGCTATTTTAATTAAATGAATTAAAATACATTCTATAAAGCTAATTAAATCAATGAAAGCCAAACACATTCAAACAAAGCTATATGAAGAAAATGAAAGTCAAATACATTCTACAAAGCAAATTGAATCAAATGAAAGTCAAACACAGTCAAACAAAGTTATTTTCAAATGTCTGAATCAAATGAAAGTCAAACACATTCAAACAAAGTCTTTAAATCAAATGAAAGTCAAACACATTCAAAAAAAGCTTTTTAATTAAATGAAAGTCAAATACATTCTACAAAGCTAATTGAATCAATAAAAGTCAAACACATTCAAACAAAGCTAATTGAATCAAATGGAAGTCAAATACATTCAAAGCTAAATTAAAGAATAAGCTAATTGAATTTAATGAAAGTCAAACACATTCAAACAAAGCTTTCGAATCAATGAAAGTAAATACATTCTACAAAGCTAATTGAATCAAATGAAAGTCAAACACATTCAAACAAAGCAAATGAAGTCAAATAAATTCAAACAAAGTAAATCAAAGTAAATACATTCTACAAAGCTAATTGAATCAAATGAAAGTCAAACACATTCAACAAAGAAATCAAATGAAAGTCAACACATTCAAACAAAGCTATTTGAATCAAATGAGAGTCAAATAAATTCAAACAAAGCTAATTAAATTAAATAAAAGTAAAATACATTCTACAAAGCTAATTGAATCAAATGAAAGTCAAACACATTCAAACAAAGCCTTTTAAATCAAACGAAAGTCAAAACATTCAAAAAAGCTTTTTAATTTAAATGAAAGTCAAACACATTCAAACAAAGCTATATAAATCAAATGAAAGTGAAATGCATTCTACAAAGCAAATTGAATTAAAGAAATTCAAACACATTCAAACAAAGCTATTTGAATTAAATGAAAGTCAAATACATTCTACTAAGCTAATTAAATCAAATGAAAGTCAAACACATTCAAACAAATCTATTTGAATCAAATGACAGTCAAATACGTTCAAACAAAGCTATATAAATCAAATGAAAGTGAAATGCATTCTACAAAGCAAATTGATCTAAATGAAATTCAAACACATTCAAACAAAGCTTTGAATCAAATGACAGTCAAACACATTCTACAAGCTAATTGAATCAATGAAAGTCAAACACATTCAAACAAAGCTATTTGAATCAAATGAAAGTCAAATACATTCTACAAAGCTAATTGAATCAAATGAAATTCAAACACATTCAAACAAAGCTATTTGAAGAAATGAAAGTCAAATACATTCTACAAAGCAAATTGAATCAAATGAAAGTCAAACACAGTCAAACAAAGTTATTTGATTCAAATGAAAGTCAAATACATTCTACAAAGCTAATTGAATCAAAAGAGAGTCAAATACATAAAACAAAGCTAATTAAATCAAATAAAAGTCTAATACATTCTACAAAGCTAATTGAATTAAATTAGAGTGAAACACATTCAAACAAAGCTAATTGAATCAAATGAAAGTCAAACACATTCAAACAAAGGTATTTGAATCAAATGAAAGTCAAATACATTCTACAAAGCTAATTGAATCAAATGAAAGTCAAACACATCAAACAAAGCTAATTGAATCAATTGAAAGTCAAACACTTTCAAACAAAGCTATTTGAATCAAATGAAAGTCAAATACATTCTACAAAGCTAATTGAATCAAATGAAAGTCAAACACATTCAAACAAAGCTATTTGAATCAAATGAGAGTCAAATAAATTCAAACAAAGCTAATTAAATCAAATAAAAGTAAAATACATTCTACAAAGCTAATTGAATCAAATGAAAGTCAAACACATTCAAACAAAGCTTTTAAATCAAATGAAAGTCAAACACATTTCAAAAAAAGCTTTTTAATTTAAATGAAAGTCAAACACATTCAAACAAAGCTATATAAATCAAATGAAAGTGAAATGCATTCTACAAAGCAAATTGATCTAAATGAAATTCAAACACATTCAAACAAAGCTATTTGAATCAAATGACAGTCAAACACATTCTACAAAGCTAATTGAATCAATTGAAAGTCAAACAATTCAAACAAAGCTATTTGAATCAAATGAAAGTCAAATACATTCTACAAGCTAATTGAATCAAATGAAAGTCAAACACATTCAAACAAAGATAATTGAATCAAATGAAAGTCAAACACATTCAAAAAGCTATTTTAATTAAATGAATGTCAAATACATTCTACAAAGCTAATTGAATCAAATGAAAGTCAAACACATTCAAACAAAGCTATTTGAAGAAAATGAAAGTCAAATACATTCTACAAAGCAAATTGAATCAAATGAAAGTCAAACACAGTCAAAGAAAGTTATTTGATTAAAATCAAAGTCAAATACATTCTACAAAGCTAATTGAATCAAATGAAAGTCAAACACATTCAAACAAAGCTGTTTGAATCAAATGAGAGTCAAATAAATTCAATCAAAGTTAAAATAAAAATAAAGTAAAATACATTCTACAAAGCTAATTGAATCAAAAGAAAGTCAAACACATTCAAACAAAGTCTTTTAAATCAAATGAAAGTCAAACACATTAAAAAAAAAAAGCTTTTTAATTTAAATGAAAGTCGAAACACATTCAAACAAAGCTATATAAATCAAATGAAAGTGAAATGCATTCTACAAAGCAAATTAAATTAAATGAAATTCAAACACATTCAAACAAAGCTATTTGAATCAAATGAAAGTCAAATACATTCTACTAAGCTAATTAAATCAAATGAAAGTCAAACACATTCAAACAAAGCTTTTTAATTTAAATGAAAGTCAAACACATTCAAACAAAGCTATATAAATCAAATGAAAGTGAAATGCATTCTACAAAGCAAATTGATCTAAATGAAATTGAAACACATTCAAACAAAGCTATTTGAATCAAATGACAGTCAAACACATTCTACAAGCTAATTGAATCAATTGAAAGTCAAACAAATTCAAACAAAGCTATTTGAATCAAATGAAAGTCAAATACATACAAAGCTAATTGAATCAAATGAAAGTCAACATTCAAACAAAGCTAATTGAATCAAATGAAAGTCAAACACATTCAAACAAAGCTATTTTAATTAAATGAAGTCAAATACATTCTACAAAGCTAATTGAATCAAATGAAAGTCAAACACATTCAAACAAAGCTATTTGAAGAAAATGAAAGTCAAATACATTCTACAAAGCAAATTGAATCAAATGAAAGTCAAACACAGTCAAAAAAGTTATTTGATTAAAATCAAAGTCAAATACATTCTACAAAGCTAATTGAATTAAATGAAAGTCAAACACATTCAAACAAAGCTGTTTGAATCAAATGAGAGTCAAATAAATTCAATCAAAGCTAAATAAATAAAATAAAAGTAAAATACATTCTACAAAGCTAATTGAATCAAAAGAAAGTCAAACACATTCAAACAAAGTCTTTTAAATCAAATGAAAGTCAAACACATTCAAAAAAAGCTTTTTAATTTAAATGAAAGTTAAACACATTCGAACGAAGCTTTTTGAATCAAATGAAAGTCAAATACATTCTACAAAGCTAATTGAATCAAATGAAAGTCAAACACATTCAAACAAAGCTATTTGAATCAAATGAGAGTCAAATAAATTCAAAAGCTAATTAAATAAAAAAAAGTAAAATACATTCTACAAAGCTAATTGAATCAAATGAAAGTCAAACACATTCAAACAAAGCCTTTTAAATCAAATGAAAGTCAAACACATTCAAAAAAAGCTTTTTAATTTAAATGAAAGTCAAACACATTCAAACAAAGCTATTTGAAGAAAATGAATGTCAAATACATTCTACAAAGCTAATTGAATCAAATGAAAGTCAAACACATTCAAACAAAGCTATTTGAAGAAAATGAAAGTCAAATACATTCGACAAAGCAAATTAAATCAAATGAAAGTCAAACACAGTCAAACAAAGTTATTTGAATTCAAATGAAAGTCAAATACATTCTACAAAGCTAATTGAATCAAATGAAAGTCAAACACATTCAAACAAAGCTGTTTGAATCAAATGAGAGTCAAATAAATTCAATCAAAGCTAATTAAATAAAATAAAAGTAAAATACATTCTACAAAGCTAATTGAATCAAATGAAAGTCAAACATATTCAAACAAAGTCTTTTTAAATCAAATGAAAGTCAAACACATTCAAAAAAAGCTTTTTAATTTAAATGAAAGTCAAACACATTCAAACAAAGCTATATAAATCAATGAATGTGAAATGCATTCTACAAAGCAAATTGAATTAAATGAAATTCAAACACATTCAAACAAAGGTATTTGAATCAAATGAAAGTCAAATACATTCTACTAAGCTAATTGAATCAAAATGAAAGTCAAACACATTCAAACAAAGCTATTTGAATCAAATGACAGTCAAATACATTCTACAAAGCTAATTGAATCAAATGAAAGTCAAACACATTCAAACAAAGCTATTTGAATCAAATGAGAGTCAAATAAATTCAAACAAAGCTAATTAAATCAAATAAAAGTAAAATACAATCTACTAAGCTAATTGAATCAAGTGAAAGTCAAACACATTCAAACAAAGCCTTTTAAAATCAAATGAAAGTCAAACACATTCAAAAAAAGCTTTTTAATTTAAATGAAAGTCAAACACATTCAAACAAAGCTATATAAATCAAATGAAAGTGAAATGCATTCTACAAAGGCAAATTGATCTAAATGAAATTCAAACACATTCAAACAAAGCTATTTGAATCAAATGACAGTCAAACACATTCTACAAAGCTAATTGAATCAACTGAAAGTCAAACACATTCAAACAAAGCTATTTGAATCAAATGAAAGTCAAATACATTCTACAAAGCTAATTGAATCAAATGAAAGTCAAACACATTTAAACAAAGCTAATTGAATCAAATGAAAGTCAAACACATTCAAACAAAGCTATTTTAATTAAATGAATGTCAAATACATTCTACAAAAGCTAATTGAATCAAATGAAAGTGAAACACATTCAAACAAAGCTGTTTGAATCAAATGAGAGTCAAATAAATTCAATCAAAGTTAAATAAATAAAATAAAAGTAAAAATACATTCTACAAAGCTAATTGAATCAAAAGAAAGTCAAACACATTCAAACAAAGTCTTTTAAATCAAATGAAAGTCAAACACATTCAAAAAAAGCTTTTTAATTTAAATGAAAGTCGAACACATTCAAACAAAGCTATATAAATCAAATGAAAGTGAAATGCATTCTACAAAGCAAATTGAATTAAATGAAATTCAAACACATTCAAACAAAGGTATTTGAATCAAATGAAAGTCAAATACATTCTACTAAGCTAATTAAATCAAATGAAAGTCAAACACATTCAAAAAAAGCTTTTTTAATTTAAATGAAAGTCAAACACATTCAAACAAAGCTATATAAATCAAATGAAAGTGAAATGCATTCTACAAAGCAAATTGATCTAAATGAAATTGAAACACATTCAAACAAAGCTATTTGAATCAAATGACAGTCAAACACATTCTACAAGCTAATTGAATCAATTGAAAGTCAAACAAATTCAAACAAAGCTATTTGAATCAAATGAAAGTCAAATACATTCTACAAAGCTAATTGAATCAAATGAAAGTCAAACACATTCAAACAAAGCTAATTGAATCAAATGAAAGTCAAACACATTCAAACAAAGCTATTTTAATTAAATGAATGTCAAATACATTCTACAAAGCTAATTGAATCAAATGAAAGTCAAACACATTCAAACAAAGCTATTTGAAGAAAATGAAAGTCAAATACATTCTACAAAGCAAATTGAATCAAATGAAAGTCAAACACAGTCAAAGAAAGTTATTTGATTAAAATCAAAGTCAAATACATTCTACAAAGCTAATTGAATTAAATGAAAGTCAAACACATTCAAAACAAAGCTGTTTTGAATCAAATGAGAGTCAAATAAATTCAATCAAAGCTAAATAAATAAAATAAAAGTTAAATACATTCTACAAAGCTAATTGAATCAAAAGAAAGTCAAACACATTCAAACAAAGTCTTTTAAATCAAATGAAAGTCAAACACATTCAAAAAAAGCTTTTTAATTTAAATGAAAGTTAAACACATTCGAACGAAGCTTTTTGAATCAAATGAAAGTCAAATACATTCTACAAAGCTAATTGAATCAAATGAAAGTCAAACACATTCAAACAAAGCTATTTGAATCAAATGAGAGTCAAATAAATTCAAAAAAAGCTAATTAAATAAAAAAAAAAAGTAAAATACATTCTACAAAGCTAATTGAATCAAATGAAAGTCAAACACATTCAAACAAAGCCTTTTAAATCAAATGAAAGTCAAACACATTCAAAAAAAGCTTTTTAATTTAAATGAAAGTCAAACACATTCAAACAAAGCTATTTGAAGAAAATGAATGTCAAATACATTCTACAAAGCTAATTGAATCAAATGAAAGTCAAACACATTCAAACAAAGCTATTTGAAGAAAATGAAAGTCAAATACATTCGACAAAGCAAATTAAATCAAATGAAAGTCAAACACAGTCAAACAAAGTTATTTGATTCAAATGAAAGTCAAATACATTCTACAAAGCTAATTGAATCAAATGAAAGTCAAACACATTCAAACAAAGCTGTTTGAATCAAATGAGAGTCAAATAAATTCAATCAAAGCTAATTAAATAAAATAAAAGTAAAATACATTCTACAAAGCTAATTGAATCAAATGAAAAGTCAAACATATTCAAACAAAGTCTTTTAAATCAAATGAAAGTCAAACACATTCAAAAAAAGCTTTTTAATTTAAATGAAAGTCAAACACATTCAAACAAAGCTATATAAATCAAATGAATGTGAAATGCATTCTACAAAGCAAATTGAATTAAATGAAATTCAAACACATTCAAACAAAGGTATTTGAATCAAATGAAAGTCAAATACATTCTACTAAGCTAATTGAATCAAATGAAAGTCAAACACATTCAAACAAAGCTATTTGAATCAAATGACAGTCAAATACGTTCAAACAAAGCTATATAAATCAAATGAAAGTGAAATGTATTCTACAAAGCAAATTGATCTAAATGAAATTCAAACACATTCAAACAAAGCTATTTGAATCAAATGACAGTCAAACACATTCTACAAAGCTAATTGAATCAATTGAAAGTCAAACACATTTAAACAAAGCTATTTGAATCAAATGAAAGTCAAATACATTCTACAAAGCTAATTGAATCAAATGAAAGTCAAACACATTCAAACAAAGCTATTTGAATCAAATGAGAGTCAAATAAATTCAAACAAAGCTAATTAAATCAAATAAAAGTAAAATACAATCTACAAAGCTAATTGAATCAAATGAAAGTCAAACACATTCAAACAAAGCCTTTTAAATCAAATGAAAGTCAAACACATTCAAAAAAAGCTTTTTAATTTAAATGAAAGTCAAACACATTCAAAAAAAGCTATATAAATCAAATGAAAGTGAAATGCATTCTACAAAGCAAATTGATCTAAATGAAATTCAAACACATTCAAACAAAGCTATTTGAATCAAATGACAGTCAAACACATTCTACAAAGCTAATTGAATCAACTGAAAGTCAAACACATTCAAACAAAGCTATTTGAATCAAATGAAAGTCAAATACATTCTACAAAGCTAATTGAATCAAATGAAAGTCAAACACATTTAAACAAAGCTAATTGAATCAAATGAAAGTCAAACACATTCAAACAAAGCTATTTTAATTAAATGAATGTCAAATACATTCTACAAAGCTAATTGAATCAAATGAAAGTCAAACACATTCAAACAAAGCTATTTGAAGAAAATGAAAGTCAAATACATTCTACAAAGCAAATTGAATCAAATGAAAGTCAAACACAGTCAAAGAAAGTTATTTGATTAAAATCAAAGTCAAATACATTCTACAAAGCTAATTGAATTAAATGAAAGTCAAACACATTCAAACAAAGCTGTTTGAATCAAATGAGAGTCAAATAAATTCAATCAAAGCTAAATAAATAAAATAAAAGTAAAATACATTCTACAAAGCTAATTGAATCAAAAAGAAAGTCAAACACATTCAAACAAAGTCTTTTAAATCAAATGAAAGTCAAACACATTCAAAAAAAGCTTTTTAATTTAAATGAAAGTTAAACACATTCGAACGAAGCTTTTTGAATCAAATGAAAGTCAAATACATTCTACAAAGCTAATTGAATCAAATGAAAGTCAAACACATTCAAACAAAGCTATTTGAATCAAATGAGAGTCAAATAAATTCAAAAAAAGCTAATTAAATAAAAAAAAAGTAAAATACATTCTACAAAGCTAATTGAATCAAATGAAAGTCAAACACATTCAAACAAAGCCTTTTAAATCAAATGAAAGTCAAACACATTCAAAAAAAGCTTTTTAATTTAAATGAAAGTCAAACACATTCAAACAAAGCTATTTGAAGAAAATGAATGTCAAATACATTCTACAAAGCTAATTGAATCAAATGAAAGTCAAACACATTCAAACAAAGCTATTTGAAGAAAATGAAAGTCAAATACATTCGACAAAGCAAATTAAATCAAATGAAAGTCAAACACAGTCAAACAAAGTTATTTGATTCAAATGAAAGTCAAATACATTCTACAAAGCTAATTGAATCAAATGAAAGTCAAACACATTCAAACAAAGCTGTTTGAATCAAATGAGAGTCAAATAAATTCAATCAAAGCTAATTAAATATAATAAAAGTAAAATACATTCTACAAAGCTAATTGAATCAAATGAAAGTCAAACATATTCAAACAAAGTCTTTTAAATCAAATGAAAGTCAAACACATTCAAAAAAAGCTTTTTAATTTAAATGAAAGTCAAACACATTCAAACAAAGCTATATAAATCAAATGAATGTGAAATGCATTCTACAAAGCAAATTGAATTAAATGAAATTCAAACACATTCAAACAAAGGTATTTGAATCAAATGAAAGTCAAATACATTCTACTAAGCTAATTGAATCAAATGAAAGTCAAACACATTCAAACAAAGCTATTTGAATCAAATGACAGTCAAATACGTTCAAACAAAGCTATATAAATCAAATGAAAGTAAAATACATTCTACAAAGCAAATTGATCTAAATGAAATTCAAACACATTCAAACAAAGCTATTTGAATCAAATGACAATCAAACACATTCTACAAAGCTAATTGAATCAATTGAAAGTCAAACACATTCAAACAAAGCTATTTGAATCAAATGACAGTCAAACACATTCTACAAAGCTAAATGAATCAATTGAAAGTCAAACACATTCAAACAAAGCTATTTGAATCAAATGAAAGTCAAATACATTCTACAAAGCTAATTAAATCAAATGAAAGTCAAACACATTCAAACAAAGCTAATTGAATCAATTGAAAGTCAAACACATTCAAACAAAGCTATTTGAATCAAATGAAAGTCAAACACATTCAAACAAAGCTATTTAAATGAAAGTCAAACACATTCTACAAAGCTAATTGAATCAAATGAAATTCAAACACATTCAAACAAAGCTATTTGAAAGAAAATGAAAGTCAAATACATTCTACAAAGCAAATTGAATCAAATGAAAGTCAAACACAGTCAAACAAAGTTATTTAATTCAAATGAAAGTCAAATACATTCTACAAAGCTAATTGAATCAAATGAAAGTCAAACACATTCAAACAAAGCTATTTGAATCAAATGACAGTCAAATACGTTCAAACAAAGCTATATAAATCAAATGAAAGTGAAATGCATTCTACAAAGCAAATTGATCTAAATGAAATTCAAACACATTCAAACAAAGCTATTTGAATCAAATGACAGTCAAACACATTCTACAAAGCTAATTGAATCAATTGAAAGTCAAACACATTCAAACAAAGCTATTTGAATCAAATGAAAGTCAAATACATTCTACAAAGCTAATTGAATCAAATGAAAGTCAAACACATTCAAACAAAGCTATTTGAATCAAATGAGAGTCAAATAAATTCAAACAAAGCTTTCGAATCAAGTGAAAGTCAAATACATTCTACAAAGCTAATTGAATCAAATGAAAGTCAAACACATTCAAACAAAGCGATTTAAATCAAATGAAAGTCAAATACATTCTACTAAGCTAATTGAATCAAATGAAAGTCAAACACATTCAAACAAAGCTATTTGAATCAAATGAAAGTCAAACACATTCAAACAAAGCTATTTGAATGAAAGTCAAACACATTCTACAAAGCTAATTGAATCAAATGAAATTCAAACACATTCAACAAAGCTATTTGAAGAAAATGAAAGTCAAATACATTCTACAAAGCAAATTGAATCAAAGGAAAGTCAAACACATTCAAACAAAGTTATTTAATTCAAATGAAAGTCAAATACATTCTACAAAGCTAATTGAATCAAATGAAAGTCAAACACATTCAAACAAAGCTATTTGAATCAAATGACAGTCAAAATACGTTCAAACAAAGGTATATAAGTCAAATGAAAGTGAAATGCATTCTACAAAGCAAATTGATCTAAATGAAATTCAAACACATTCAAACAAAGCTATTTTGAATCAAATGACAGTCAAACACATTCTATAAAGCTAATTGAATCAATTGAAAGTCAAACACATTCAAACAAAGCTATTTGAATCAAATGAAAGTCAAATACATTCTACAAAGCTAAATTGAATCAAAAGAAAGTCAAACACATTCAAACAAAGCTATTTGAATCAAATGAGAGTCAAATACATTCTACAAAGCTAATTAAATCAAATAAAAGTAAAATACATTCTACAAAGCTAATTGAATCAAATGAAAGTCAAACACATTCAAACAAAGCCTTTTAAACCAAATGAAAGTCAAACACATTCAAAAAAAGCTTTTTAATTTAAATGAAAGTCAAACACATTCAAACAAAGCTATATAAATCAAATGAAAGTGAAATGCATTCTACAAAGCAAATTGATCTAAATGAAATTCAAACACATTCAAACAAAGCTATTTGAATCAAATGACAGTCAAACACATTCTACAAAGCTAAATTGAATCAATTGAAAGTCAAACACATTCAAACAAAGCTATTTGAATCAAATGAAAGTCAAATACATTCTACAAAGCTAATTGAATCAAATGAAAGTCAAACACATTCAAACAAAGCTAATTGAATCAATTGAAAGTCAAACACATTCAAACAAAGCTATTTTAATTAAATGAATGTCAAACACAGTTAAACAAAGTCATTTGATTCAAATGAAAGTCAAATACATTCTACAAAGCTAATTGAATCAAATGAAAGTCAAACACATTCAAACAAAGCTAATTAAATAAAAAAAAAGTCAAATACATTCTACAAAGCTAATTGAATCATATAAAAGTCAAACACATTAAAACAAATCTAATTGAATCAAATGGAAGTCAAACACATTCAAACAAAGCTGTTTGAATCAAATGAGAGTCAAATACGTTCAAACAAAGCTATTATTATTAAATGAATGTCAAATACATTCTACAAAGCTAATTGAATCAAATGAAAGTCAAACACATTCAAACAAAGCTATTTGAAGAAAATGAAAGTCAAATACATTCTACAAAGCTAATTGAACCAAATGAAATTCAAACACATTCAAACACATTCAAACAAAGCAAATGTATCTAAATGAAATTCAAACACATTCTACAAAGCTAATTGAATCAAATGAAAGTCAAACACATTCAAACAAAGTTATTTGAAGAAAATGAAAGTCAAATACATTCAACAAAGCAAATTGAAACAAATGAAAGTCAAAACACAGTCAAACAAGTTATTTGACTCAAATGAAAGTCAAATACATTCTACAAAGCTAATTGAATCAAATGAAAGTCAAACACATTCAAACAAAGCTATTTGAATGAAATGAAAGTCAAACACATTCAAACAAAGCTATTTGAATGAAATGAAATTCAAACACATTCAAACAAAGATTTTGAATCAAATGAAAGTCAAATACATTCTACAAAGCTAATTGAATCAAATGAAAGTCAAACACATTCAAACACAAGCTATTTGAATCAAATGAGAGTCAAATAAATTCAGACAAAGCTAATTAAATCAAATAAAAGTAAAATACATTCTACAAAGCTAATTGAATCAAATGAAAGTCAACCACATTCAAACAAATCTATTTAAATTAAATGAATTTCAAATACATTCTACAAAGCTAATTTAACCAAATGAAAGTCAAACACATTCAAACAAAGCTATTTGAAGAAAATGAAAGTCAAATACATTCTACAAAGCAAATTGAAACAAATGAAAGTCAAACACATTTCAAACAAAGCTATTTGAATCAAAGGAGAGTCAAATAAATTCAAACAAAGCTAATTAAATCTAATAAAAGTAAAATATATTCTACAAAGCTAATTGAATCAAATGAAAGTCAAACACATTCCAAACAAAGCCTTTTAAATCAAATGAAAGTCAAACACATTCAAAAAAACCTTTTTAATTTAAATGAAATTCAAACACATTCAAACAAAGCTATAAAATGAAAGTGAAATGCATTCTATAAAGCAAATTGAATTAAATGAAATTCAAACACATTCAAACAAAGCTATTTGAATCAAAGGACAGTAAAATACATTTACAAAGCTAATTGAATCAATTGAAAGTCAAAACACATTCAAACAAAGCTATTTGAATCAAATGAAAGTCAAATACATTCTACAAAGCTAATTGAATCAAATGAAAGTCAAACACATTCAAACAAAGCTAATTGAATCAAATGAAAGTCAAACACATTCAAACAAAGCTATTTTAATTAAATTAATGTCAAATACATTCTACAAAGCTATTTGAATCAAATGAAAGTCAAACACATTCAAACAAAGCTATTTGAAGAAAATGAAAGTCAAATACATTCTACAAAGCAAATTGAAACAAATGAAAGTCAAACACAGTCAAACAAAGTTATTTGACTCAAATGAAAGTCAAATACATTAAACAAAAGCTATTTGAATCAAATGAAAGTCAAACACATTCAAACAAAGATTTTGTATCAAATGAAAGTCAATACATTCTACAAAGCTAATTGAATCAAATGAAAGTCAAACACATTCAAATAAAGCTATATGAATCAAATGAAAGTCAAATACATTCTATAAAGCTAATTGAATCAAATGAAAGTCAAACACATTCAAACAACGCTATTTGAATCAAAGGAGAGTCAAATAAATTCAAACAAAGCTAATTAAATCAAATAAAAGTAAAATACATTCTACAAAGCTAATTGAATCAAATGAAAAGTCAAACACATTCAAACAAAGCCTTTTAAATCAAATGAAAGTCAAACACATTCAAAAAAAGCTTTTTTAATTTAAATGAAAGTCAAACACATTCAAACAAAGCTATGAAAATCAAATGAAAGTGAAATGCATTCTACAAAGCAATGTATCTAAATGAAATTCAAACACATTCAAACAAAGCTATTTGAATCAAATGACAGTTAAACACATTCTACAAAGCTAATTGAATCAATTGAAAGTCAAACACATTCAAACAAAGCTATTTGAATCAAATGAAAGTCAAATACATTCTACAAAGCTAATTGAATCAAATGAAAGTCAAACACATTCAAACAAAGCTAATTGAATCAAATGAATGTCAAACACATTCAAACAAAGCTATTTTAAATTAAATGAATGTCAAATACATTCTACAAAGCTAATTGAATCAAATGAAAGTCAAACACATTCAAACAAAGCTATTTGAAGAAAATGAAAGTCAAATACATTCAACAAAGCAAATTGAAACAAATGAAAGTCAAACACAGTCAAACAAAGTTATTTGACTCAAATGAAAGTCAATACATTCTACAAAGCTAATTGAATCAAATGAAAGTCGAACACATTCAAACAAAGCTATTTAAATGAAATGAAAGTCAAACACATTCAAACAAAGATTTTGAATCAAATGAAAGTCAAATACATTCTACAAAGCTAATTGAATCAAATGAAAGTCAAACACATTCAAATAAAGCTATTTGAATCAAATGAAAGTAAAAAACATTCTACAAAGCTAATTGAATCAAATGAAAGTCAAACACATTCAAACAAAGCTATTTGAATCAAAGGAGAGTCAAATAAATTCAAACAAAGCTAATTTAATCAAATAAAAGTAAAATACATTCTACAAAGCTAATTGAATCAAATGAAAGTCAAACACATTCAAACAAAGCCTTTTAAATCAAATGAAAGTCAAACACATTCAAAAAAAGCTTTTTAATTTAAATGAAAAGTCAAACACATTCAAACAAAGCTATATAAATAAAATGAAAGTGAAATGCATTCTACAAAGCAAATTGAATTAAATGAAATTCAAACACATTTCAAACAAAGCTATTTGAATCAAAGGACAGTAAAATACATTCTACAAAGCTAATTGAATCAATTGAAAGTCAAACACATTCAAACAAAGCTATTTGAACAAATGAAAGTCAAATACATTCTACAAAGCTAATTGAATCAAATGAAAGTCAAACACATTCAAACAAAGCTAATTGAATCAAATGAAAGTCAAACACATTCAAACAAAGTTATTTTAATTAAATGAATGTCAAATACATTCTACAAAGCTAATTGAATCAAATGAAAGTCAAACACATTCAAACAAAGCTATTTGAAGAAAATGAAAGTCAAAAACATTCTACAAAGCAAATTGAAACAAATGAAAGTCAAACACAGTCAAACAAAGTTATTTGATTCAAATGAAAGTCAAATACATTCTAAAAAGCTAATTGAATCAAATGAAAGTCAAACACATTCAAATAAAGTTATATGAATCAAATGAAAGTCAAATACATTCTATAAAGCTAATTGAATCAAATGAAAGTCAAACACATTCAAACAAAGCTATTTGAATCAAAGGAGAGTCAAATAAATTCAAACAAAGCTAATTAAATCAAATAAAAGTAAAATACATTCTACAAAGCTAATTGAATCAAATGAAAGTCAAACACATTCAAACAAAGCTATTTGAATGAAATGAAAGTCAAACACATTCAAACAAAGATTTTGAATCAAATGAAAGTCAAATACATTCTACAAAGCTAATTGAATCAAATGAAAGTCAAACACATTCAAACAAAGCTATTTGAATCAAATGAGAGTCAAATAAATTCAGACAAAGCTAATTAAATCAAATAAAAGTAAAATACATTCTACAAAGCTAATTGAATCAAATGAAAGTCAACCACATTAAACAAATCTATTTAAATTAAATGAATTTCAAATACATTCTACAAAGCTAATTTAACCAAATGAAAGTCAAACACATTCAAACAAAGCTATTTGAAGAAAATGAAAGTCAAATACATTCTACAAAGCAAATTGAAACAAATGAAAGTCAAACACATTCAAACAAAGCTATTTGAATCAAAGGAGAGTCAAATAAATTGAAACAAAGCTAATTAAATCTAATAAAAAAAATACATTCTACAAAGCTAATTGAATCAAATGAAAGTCAAACACATTCAAACAAAGCCTTTTAAATCAAATGAAAGTCAAACACATTCAAAAAAACCTTTTTAATTTAAATGAAATTCAAACACATTCAAACAAAGCTATAAAATGAAAGTGAAATGCATTCTACACAGCAAATTGAATTAAATGAAATTCAAACACATTCAAACAAAGGTATTTGAATCTAAGGACAGTAAAATAGATTCTACAAAGCTAATTGAATCAATTGAAAGTCAAACACATTCAAACAAAGCTATTTGAATCAAATGAAAGTCAAATACATTCTACAAAGCTAATTGAATCAAATGAAAGTCAAACACATTCAAACAAAGCTAATTGAATCAAATGAAAGTCAAACACATTCAAACAAAGCTATTTTAATTAAATTAATGTCAAATACATTCTACAAAGCTAATTGAATCAAATGAAAGTCAAACACATACAAACAAAGCTATTTGAAGAAAATGAAAGTCAAATACATTCTACAAAGCAAATTGAAACAAATGAAAGTCTAACACAGTCAAACAAAGTTATTTGACTGAAATGAAAGTCAAATACATTAAACAAAGCTATTTGAATCAAATGAAAGTCAAACACATTCAAACAAAGATTTTGAATCAAATGAAAGTCAAATACATTTTACAAAGCTAATTGAATCAAATGAAAGTCAAACACATTCAAATAAAGCTATATGAATCAAATGAAAGTCAAATACATTCTATAAAGCTAATTGAATCAAATGAAAGTCAAACACATTCAAACAACGCTATTTGAATCAAAGGAGAGTCAAATAAATTCAAACAAAGCTAATTAAATCAAATAAAAGTAAAATACATTCTACAAAGCTAATTGAATCAAATGAAAGTCAAACACATTCAAACAAAGCCTTTTAAATCAAATGAAAGTCAAACACATTCAAAAAAAGCTTTTTAATTTAAATGAAAGTCAAACACATTCAAACAAAGCTATGAAAATCAAATGAAAGTGAAATGCATTCTACAAAGCAATGTATCTAAATGAAATTCAAACACATTCAAACAAAGCTATTTGAATCAAATGACAGTTAAACACATTCTACAAAGCTAATTGAATCAATTGAAAGTCAAACACATTCAAACAAAGCTATTTGAATCAAATGAAAGTCAAATACATTCTACAAAGCTAATTGAATCAAATGAAAGTCAAACACATTCAAACAAAGCTAATTGAATCAAATGAATGTCAAACACATTCAAACAAAGCTATTTTAATTAAATGAATGTCAAATACATTCTACAAAGCTAATTGAATCAAATGAAAGTCAAACACATTCAAACAAAGCTATTTGAAGAAAATGAAAGTCAAATACATTCAACAAAGCAAATTGAAACAAATGAAAGTCAAACACAGTCAAACAAAGTTATTTGACTAAAATGAAAGTCAAATACATTCTACAAAGCTAATTGAATCAAATGAAAGTCAAACACATTCAAACAAAGCTATTTAAATGAAATGAAAGTCAAACACATTCAAACAAAGATTTTGAATCAAATGAAAGTCAAATACATTCTACAAAGCTAATTGAATCAAATGAAAGTCAAACACATTCAAATAAAGCTATATGAATCAAATGAAAGTCAAATACATTCTATAAAGCTAATTGAATCAAATGAAAGTCAAACACATTCAAACAACGCTATTTGAATCAAAGGAGAGTCAAATAAATTCAAACAAAGCTAATTAAATCAAATAAAAGTAAAATACATTCTACAAAGCTAATTGAATCAAATGAAAGTCAAAACACATTCAAACAAAGCCTTTTAAATCAAATGAAAGTCAAACACATTCAAAAAAAGCTTTTTAATTTAAATGAAAGTCAAACACATTCAAACAAAGCTATGAAAATCAAATGAAAGTGAAATGCATTCTACAAAGCAATGTATCTAAATGAAATTCAAACACATTCAAACAAAGCTATTTGAATCAAATGACAGTTAAACACATTCTACAAAGCTAATTGAATCAATTGAAAGTCAAACACATTCAAACAAAGCTATTTGAATCAAATGAAAGTCAAATACATTCTACAAAGCTAATTGAATCAAATGAAAGTCAAACATTCAAACAAAGCTAATTGAATCAAATGAATGTCAAACACATTCAAACAAAGCTATTTTAATTAAATGAATGTCAAATACATTCTACAAAGCTAATTGAATCAAATGAAAGTCAAACACATTCAAACAAAGCTATTTAAAGAAAATGAAAGTCAAATACATTCAACAAAGCAAATTGAAACAAATGAAAGTCAAACACAGTCAAACAAAGTTATTTGACTAAAATGAAAGTCAAATACATTCTACAAAGCTAATTGAATCAAATGAAAGTCAAACACATTCAAACAAAGCTATTTAAATGAAATGAAAGTCAAACACATTCAAACAAAGATTTTGAATCAAATGAAAGTCAAATACATTCTACAAAGCTAATTGAATCAAATGAAAGTCAAACACATTCAAATAAAGCTATTTGAATCAAATGAAAGTCAAATACATTCTACAAAGCTAATTGAATCAAATGAAAGTCAAACACATTCAAACAAAGCTATTTGAATCAAAGGAGAGTCAAATAAATTCAAACAAAGCTAATTTAATCAAATAAAAGTAAAATACATTCTACAAAGCTAATTGAATCAAATGAAAGTCAAACACTGCCTTTTAAATCAAATGAAAGTCAAACACATTCAAAAAAAGCTTTTTAATTTAAATGAAAGTCAAAAACATTCAAACAAAGCTATATAAATAAAATGAAAGTGAAATGCATTCTACAAAGCAAATTGAATTAAATGAAATTCAAACACATTCAAACAAAGCTATTTGAATCAAAGGACAGTAAAACATTCTACAAAGCTAATTGAATCAAATGAAAGTCAAACACATTCAAACAAAGCTATTTGAAGAAAATGAAAGTCAAATACATTCTACAAAGCAAATTGAAACAAATGAAAGTCGAAGATAGTCAAACAAAGTTATTTGATTCAAATGAAAGTCAAATACATTCTACAAAGCTAATTGAATCAAATGAAAGTCAAACACATTCAAATAAAGTTATATGAATCAAATGAAAGTCAAATACATTCTATAAAGCTAATTGAATCAAATGAAAGTCAAACACATTCAAACAAAGCTATTTGAATCAAAGGAGAGTCAAATAAATTCAAACAAAGCTAATTAAATCAAATAAAAGTAAAATACATTCTACAAAGCTAATTGAATCAAATGAAAGTCAAACACATTCAAACAAAGCCTTTTAAATCAAATGAAAGTCAAACACATTCAAACAAAGCTATGAAAATCAAATGAAAGTGAAATGCATTCTACAAAGCAAATGTATCTAAATGAAATTCAAACACATTCAAACAAAGTTATTTGATTCAAATGAAAGTCAACTACATTCTACAAAGCTAATTGAATCAAATGAAAGTCAAACACATTCAAACAAAGCTGTTTGAATCAAATGAGAGTCAAATAAATTCAATCAAAGCTAATTAAATAAAATAAAAAAACATTCTACAAAGCTAATTGAATCAAATGAAAGTCAAACACATTCAAAAAAAGCTTTTTAATTTAAATGAAAGTCAAACACATTCACAAAGCTATATAAATCAAATAAAAGTGAATGCATTCTACAAAGCAAATTGAATTAAATGAAATTCAAACACATTCAAACAATGCTATTTGAATCAAATGACAGTAAAATACATTCTACAAAGCTAATTGAATCAATTAAAAGTCAAACACATTCAAACAAAACTATTTGAATCAAATGAAAGTCAAATACATTCTACAAAGCTAACTGAATCAAATGAAAGTTAAACACATTCAAACAAATCTAATTGAATCAAATGAAAGTCAAACACATTCAAACAAAGCTATTTTAATTAAATGAATGTCAAATACATTCTACAAAGCTAATTGAATCAAATGAAAGTCAAACACATTCTGTTGTATATTTGGAGTAACACTCGAAATACACAAGGATAAACCAAGGGATAGATAAGGCTAAAGAACCAAAGGCTTCTTAGATAAGTCACACCACTAAGAAACGTTTGGATTCCTAAGATCACAAGCCAAGTAGCCTAAACTAGCTAACTAAGCAAAGGAACGAAATCCTAAATCCAAGAATTTCAGGTTTGTTTCTAATCCAAGAAACGAATGTAAAGACAAAGTTTTTTGTTCGAAAAGTCTCATTTTTCATTCACATTTGCTTGCTATTTATAGTGAGCAAACATCTTAAGTACAAGCTGAATTAAGTGGTTTTTAGCTCACTTGTTACACGTCCAAACTAAGTACATATCAGTTTTTTGTAGCCTAGATACATTAATAAAAGAAGCTTTACTTAACTAGATACATCAAGAGCAAATGGCGGTTTGTAACCTCCAAGTTATGAGTGAAATAAAATCAGAAACAAGAG